>NW_013666572.1:88578-105135 GCF_000517525.1 Limulus polyphemus | reverse complement strand
TGTCAAACTGGAATAAAAATTACTTATTATAGGTGCTTTCTAATAAGAAAGTGACACATTCTAGATCACTTATTATAGGTGCTTTCTAATAAGAAAGTGACACATTCTAGATCACTTATTATAGGTGCTTTCTATTAAGAAAGTGACACATTCTAGATCACTTATTATAGGTGCTTTCTAATAAGAAAGTGACACATTCTAGAAACAATGAGATATATTCATATGAAAAAATACTGTTTATAACCTGTCAAATGAAATAGTACTCCACGAAGTTTAACCCAATCTAATAAATGCCAACACCGATGTACTGGTTAACATATCCCCCCTATGTCCTTTCCTGATTTAACTTCTTTGGACAGATAAGCTCGTGTTGTTCTCAGACACCAAGGCTTAGCGGGTTAGAGTGCTTGACTCGCAATCTGCGGGTCGCGGGTTCAAACCCATATCACCGAACATGCTTGCCCTTTCAGCTTTAGGGGTGTTATAATGTAATGGTCGATCCCACTATTCGTTGGTAAAGGAATAGCTCGAGAGTTGGCGGTGGGTGATATTGACTAGCTGCTTTCCCTCTAGTCTTTCACTGCTAAAATAGGAACGGTTAATGCAGATAGCCCTCGTGTAGCTTTCAGCAAAATTCAAAAACAAACAAAAATTCTCAAAAACCAAAACTATTCGGTGTATAAAATTATTTATAGAAATTACAAGTCACGTTGTTGTAGAGCAAAGTGTGAAACGCATACACGTTTATGGTTACGAATACACGTTGAAAGAACTAGTCAATTTATTATTTTTTTTAAAATTAAATATACTCCCACGTGGAACTTAAGCATGACTAAAATTCAGTGTTAAGATAAGATGAGTTTAGTAGCTTCGTTTCTCTGAATTATTTCAGTATCATCAGGCAAATAGGACATAAGATAATGCTACTAAATAATATATATATATATATACAATCAGCACTAATCCAAAATTCCTAAGTTGGCTGAACCTCGTGAGGTATTATTGGGTTTATGGCCAAAAATATTGTTAACAGCGAAGGTGCCTAACTGATGAAGCAATGCATTATAATCTTTATTAGTAGATTCCTAAGAAAAGTATATTTAATTAGCTATACTGTTGACCAGGTTGGTTGTCAGTTTCGCTCTAAGCACGTAGGTTATTGTTAATGGAACTAATTATCATTTATTATATAATAATTTCTATCGGAAGAGCTGCTAAAAATTCTATTATAATTACTATGAATTAATAATAAATAGTCTTAATTACGAGCAACGGGCTAACTACAAAAGCTTCTATGACCACTCAGCCCTCGGTCATCAGTTGGCTACCCTCACCGTTAGCTAAGAAATAATAAATAAACAAGTATTGGTATCAACCAATTGAAGTGAAACACGTTTCCTTGTCCATGATTCAAATGTTGCTGGTTTTATGTAGCAACCAATGGTTATTTTAACATTGTACTGGAGTTGTTACGCACCCAAATGAGTTACAAACTCAAGACTGTAAGAATAGACAACTTCTTATCTCACAAGAATGATGTATGTTGTTTTTTTAAAACCTTGTTTTACGAATCACAGAAGCATCGCTACCTTATTATGCTTCATGGTCAAGAAAAGATGCTAATCTCACTATAAAAAATAAAGAAAATTACCCATATGTAATAAATTATTTTCAACCAAATTCCCTCTTTAATTTTAATCATATTTCTGCATCAAAGTATTCTATTTTTTAAAATATTTTTGTACATATCTTGCCTATATATATATATAAGGTAGATTTCCTAAAAAATAAGCACGTTGAAATGTGCATTTTACACATACAGAGAGTTTCACCAATGTGCAAACCTTGGCCGCACAGTTGGGAGTTTTGAGCTATAAGTTCTTGCATCTTAAAAGAGTAAGATGGAGTGAAAATACGTTGTTTGGAGTAATAAAAATACGTTGTTCGGAGTAATAAAAAAAATTAGCTTTTGTCATAATACACAAAAAGCATAATTCATAATTATTTTGCCCTTAACCATACTTTAACTTAACTTTTCTTTACGAGGGGGGGCTCCTTTATTTGTTACTTACCCCCACGTGTGTGGATTATTGTTTATGAAGTGGGTAACTGATGATTGGTTGTAAAGTTAGTCACCATTAGTTTTGCTTGTTTCATGTACATGTGTATATGTATATACCGTGTGTAAATATGCAAGTTGATACATAATACAGGTGTGTTTATAAGTAGAGATGTCAGTGGGAGTAATGTGTGCGTTTCGTACTCCATTGTAATCAGTTTATATAACAGCGAGACAGAAGCATTTTTCAGCTATTTCATTCAGACTAATAAAGTTCAATATCCGAGAAACTGTACCGGTTTTTCAAAATCATATCCAAGAGTATATTTATATTTTATATTTACTAAAAGAAATTCTACTTTAAATTAATATATTTTATATATATAGTTATTTTTATTAATTTCGCGCACAGGTACACGAGGGATATCTGCGCTAGCCGTCCCTAATTTAGGGGGTAAAAGACCAGAGGGTGGACAGCTAGTCAACATCATCCACCGCCAACCCTTGGGGTACCTTTTTTACCAACAAATAGTGGGATTGACCGTAACATTATAACGCCCCCCACGGCTGAAAGAGGAAGCATGTTCGGTGACGGGATTCGAACCTGTAGATGGCGATTCGAGCGCCCTAACCATCAGACCATGTCAAACCAAGTTAGTATAAAGCGAATTAATAAAGAATCGTAACTTAATAGTCTTGTATTTTGTTCATCACTGAAATTTTACATTTCAGTTTAACGTGTAACAGTCAGTTTCTTTGTAAAAAGAGATTGAATTTCTTAGTTCGTCGTTGACAGATTCAAATATTATGACTAGCCAAGTCGTAGTAATAGCAAAAAAAAGTAGATACACTAGGCCTATATTAGTTAGGAAGTATATATATAATATATATATATCACATGAAAAAGCTGAGAAGAATTGAGCTAGTTGTGTGAGGGAAGTTAAGATTATATCACATAAAAAAGCTACGAAGGACTGAGCTAGTTGGGTGAGGAAAGTTAAGGTTATATCACATGAAAAAGCTACGAAAAACTGAGCTAGTTGGGTGAGGAAAGTTAAGGTTATATCACATGAAAAAGCTAACGAAGAACTGAGCTAGTTGGGTGAGGAAAGTTAAGATTATATCACATAAAAATACTACGAAGAACTGAGCTAGTTGGGTGAGGAAAGTTAAGGTTATATCACATGAAAAAGCTACGAAAAACTGAGCTAGTTGTGTGAGGGAAGTTAAGATAATATCACATGAAAAGTTACGAAGAACTGAGGTAGTTGGGTGAAGGAAGTTAAGGTTATATCACATGAAAAAGCTACAAAGAACTGAGCTAGTTGTGTGAGAAAAGTTAAGAGTATATCACATAAATAAAAGCTATGAAGAACTGAGCTAGTTGTGTGAGGGAAGTTAAGATTATATCACATGAAAAAGTTACGAAGAACTGAACTAGTTGTATGAGGGAAGTTAAGATATATCTTCATTATTTGCCACAATGTTAAACTTAAGTTATTCGCAGAAAATGTAAGTTTAAAATTGCAAAGGATTTATAACACTTACTGTATAAAAGTTTCTATGACACCACTTTTTTATGAATGAAAGTACAATTTTGGTGCATTAATTAACCCACTTTGGAAAATATGGCTAGGAAGGGGGGGGGGAAGGACATAAAATAAAAACACAAAACGCAATAAGATACAAAACGCGATTTGGTCTTAGCAGCTTGTGACTGCAGCAAAAAACAAAAAACAACAACAACAACGACGATTCTCCAACGTACTATTTCTTTTCTAATATATAATTTTGTAGTCCTGGTAGTTGTATGGAAACTCCCTTGAGAATGTAAAATCTGGTGACCATATACAGATAATGAATAGTACATGTTAATTCACGTTCTTAGAAACGAGTTTAAACCCACATTTCCAATACTTTATGTAGTCTGTATGGCGACAATAAAGGAGAGATATTGTCTTCAGGCTTGTGTTATTTCCTGGTCGGCTCCTCCCTTCCATTTCAGTAGAGTAGTTTAATTTAGCGGCTACAGGACTGAATATGAAGACTACATGGAAAGAAATGGATTTTATTTTAACTGCAGTAAATGTAGCTTGCTTCCCATGCAGGAAATATAGCTAATGGAGTAATCTAGCAAACCATAAAGATACCTGCCAATAAATTCTTTCAGCTTCCTGTTATTTCGTTTTTTTTTTAAGGTAAAAGAGGTAGTGAGTACCACAGATCCGTACAGATTCTCAGTTTGAAGAAATTCGAAGTTTGATGAAATTTGGTGAATAATACAGTAAACAATGGGGGTCTTAATGCTTTGAGAAGTTATGTCAACTTTCATTTCCTGCCCAATGATAAATTGTAGCAAGAAAGCGGGGGACATTTGTTATGCTAATATTGGTGACATGCTTGATTAAAATAAATTTGTTGGGCTAGGAGACAAAGCTGAAAGAAGATTATAAGGTGGCAAAGGTGCTGGAGCCATGTCATTCATTCTGGACAAGACTGACGTGAGAGAAAGTGGCCTAGATCTGTAGGTATACAAATAAATGCCACACGCATATATTACATTTATACGGAAACATACGTGGCAAATGTGTGTTTCTAAACACTGCATTTTTAAGCAATATAAACCGAAGATTTATATTTATCGCGAGTTTAATTTCACGCAATAAGCTGTATGTGTTAAAGGGATTTTTCAGTTTCGATCCTTAGCGTGTGTATGATAATCAGCTGGATAGGTGCTGCCCCCACAGTGCAAACCTTGGCCGCACAGCTGGGATTCTTGAGCTACAAGAAAAGATAGACTTCTCGCAATTTACAAGAGTAAGATGGAGGGGAAAAAAAACTTTGTTGGGAGTAATCAAAAAAGCACGTCCTGTTATTCAGCATGGGGTACTAAACCAAGAAATCTCCTAGTGGCATTGACGAATGACGAAGGTCGCTTCGTTTCAGCGCCAAACAAGTACCCATTCCTCTTCGTTAGTCTGTCCGTTCCTCTCCGTCAAGCTCCGCCATGATGCAAGAAGACTGGGCCGAAACTTACGGCGGAAACAAATGAGACGTCGGCTGGTCTTTTCTTCGCCCTCCCTGATGACGCAAAGATACCCATTCCAACGAACAAACACATATTTGTATTTCTACCCCCCCCCTTCTTGCCTCTATTTTCTTGAACTAATTCTTTGTTTCAGAACTGAATTTTCTAACATTTTCAAACATATGTATTTCCTATATATATATATACAAATAATTATACTGAAAATACCATAAAGAAGAATACATATAATTAAGCCGGTCCGGAATGATTTACATGGTATATGCATTCACATGTTCGTGGTACGCCCGCAGCAAACTAAGGTCGTGCCAGACTTTAGCAAACCAAAAACCAGTTGTTGTTTTTTTTTGTTTTGTTTTTATGCAAACTTAAGCGAAGCTCAGATCAACTACATTATATTTTAAGATAAATAGTCCTACAAAAACAACACTTTGAGGAAGAAATAAGAACTCGAGTGTTTTCAGAGACAGAAGCACTTTACTTACACACAAACACCGAAAGCCTTATGTTCAAGTAATGTTAGAATTGTTGTACCGTGAAGTGGAGTAAATAAAATACAATATCTTAAAGATACAAAACGACCTGTCATTCCACACAGACAGACACACCATTCTAGAGCAGCTATAAAAATAATATTTTCCCATTCCCATTTTGTTTTCTTAAAATGTATATTTTTGTGTGTGTGTGTGTGTAACTGATTGTGTTCTTCTAAAGAAAAATAACATGTATACAAAGTTAAAGGCATTGAGAAAAATAAACGTTCCGTGTTTATAGCGTCTTGATGCAATGTTCTGATATAAATAGATGATAAATGACATCTATCTATAACCTGGGTAGAACTAAAGCATTCTACACCAAGTCATCGTGCATAGACGAAATATGAAAAAAAAAAGTAAATGTGGAAAATATATATTTTAAGTCTTTTAATGCAAAATATTAAGTTATCGAACAACTACAAAAAAACGTAGCAGCCCCCAGTTGGATGATTATATTTCATGTAAAAATGCATAGTTTTTGTTATAGTTAAGAAAAAAAGATCGAGTTTCGATACCCGCGGTGGGCACAGCACAGAAAGTTCGTTTATGTGGCTTTGTGCTGAACAACAAACACATTTCTCGTAAAATAAAATAAGTACTTTTATAGCTATATGATTCCCCCGGGAAGCTTATCCTTTTACTTCTCCCAAAGCTTATATGATCATATATGTATATATACATGTATGTAAAGGAAAGTAAATTCATATATAATTGAAAACTGTTCAGCCATCGTTTTAGATATTCGTTTTTCGATAAATTGAAGTGCAAAATTTGTTGATAATTAATTATTTTGAGTTCAGGTGTATGTATATCAATATTATTATAGTTTTTGTTTCACCGATAACGTAGTTTCTGAATAAAGCCATCGCTAAGAGAACAACGATTAACAACAGAGAAAAACAGATTAATTTTAGACTGAGATTTTCTAAAGAAATAACTAAAGTCTGAACAGTTATAGCCTAATTTTGCACTGTTTACTGACGTATGTTTATAGCCTAATTTTGCACTGTTTACTGACGTATGTTTTTTTTTTGCTCTAAGCCACTCGACCACGAAGAAACCCTGTAAGTACTGTCAACTAGGCATCAATTACGGTAACGCTCCTGCTGAAGTGATAACAGGAACTTATAATTTCACAAACAGATATTAAGACATCACTGTTATAGGGATTTTATATTCCCTTTGGGTTGTGATGGATTTCTTAGTCGGATATTTCGTAAAGATAATGAACGATATGGCAGCCATGCATAATGGAAGAACGGTGAAACATTTGCGGTAGGGCGAGCACAAAATACATATTCACGTGCAAATTAATGACGTACGTAGAGAAGACAAATACTAACCTTTATATGAATCTTTTCTGCTTGCTGGAGACGAATATCATCGCCTTGCAATGCATAACACATCTAAGCATTGACTAACCATGCTAACAGTGTCTAGATCGGCCGTTCATTCAGCTCCTCCCTCCACGACGGCCATTTTGGCTGCGGACAATAAACGTCGGCTGTGAATATTTCTCCAGAAAGGCAAACTCTTGACGCCCGTTGGGGAACAGCTTATTGTGTAGTATTGTAACAGTTGGCCCCAGTGTTTAATAGATCCAAACCCACAGTCCAAACTGCACTAAAGCTAGTTGTCCACTGTTTTTGCGCTCAGCAAGTAATTATGATGTAAGCACTTATACGTATGTATGCCTTTATCGGCTATAATGTGTTTGAAATGTAACTTAACCAGAAGTCAAATGTTGAGCCTGTTGGACAAATCTATTTCCTTAAAACACGACTTACGGCAGTTTTATACATGTGCAAATGTCCGCAAACACGATTAGATTTCAGTTGATTTATTTAAAATTGAGAATACGGGGGTTATTTATATAACTCAGGCTTCCTTGTGTTGAGGTTCTAGAAACGCGAATCATTGAAACATTGCGCTTGTAGTATTATTCGATGTGGTTTTCATTTACATAAAATGTAAGATGTTACAGAAATTACTGGATCATTTCAAGTATGCTTTTTTCTGTGTATAGGTGTAAACGGTTATTTTTATTTGAGTTTTATCTTAATGAATTATTGCTGTAAATATCACAGCATCGTTAAGTAATAAACACTATACGTAAATGTATGTTTCTTGTAGGTTCATAATCATGCTTATTTAGACTGTTAACATATCTGTATGTTTCCTGTAGGTTCATAATCACGCTTATTTAGACTGTTAACATATCTGTATGTTTCCTGTAGGTTCATAATCATGCTTATTTAGACTTAACATATCTGTATGTTTCTTGTAGGTTCATAATCATGCTTATTTAGACTGTTAACATATCTGTATGTTTCTTGTAGGTTCATAATCATGCTTATTTAGACTGTTAACATATCTGTATGTTTCTTGTAGGTTCATAATCATGCTTATTTAGACTGTTAACATATCTGTATGTTTCCTGTATGTTCATAATCACGCTTATTTAGACTGTTAACATATCTGTATGTTTCTTGTAGGTTCATAATCACGCTTATTTAGACTGTTAACATATCTGTATGTTTCCTGTATGTTCGTAATCACGCTTATTTAGACTGTTAACATATCTGTATGTTTCTTGTAGGTTCATGATCATGCTTATTTAGACTTAACATATCTGTAGGTTTCTTGTAGGTTCATAATCATGCTTATTTAGACTGTTAACATATCTGTATGTTTCTTGTATGTTCATAATCACGCTTATTTAGACTGTTAACATATCTGTATGTTTCCTGTAGGTTCATAATCATGCTTATTTAGACTGTTAACATATCTGTAACATAATTTTTTGTTACTATTATTTAATAGTACTATTTTGTAAGTGTACAATTAGTATTTCTTGCTCTTTAAGTAATTATAAGAAGTATAATTTGTATTACTTCATACTTAAATAATTATAATTCAATAAATTATTATTGGAAAGGTACTCGGTTAAAGATCGAACCACAGGATCTTGGTATGTGTTTTGGACTCACGTATAAAAAATACTATTACGCTAAACGCAAATATTTATACGCAACAGTATATGATTTTGGTTTCACATTTTAAACATACTGGTACGCTAAACACATATGTTTATATGCAACATTATATAAGATATTGGAATGTGTTTTGGTTTAACATATTAAATATACTGTTACGCTAAACGCAAATATTTATACGCAAAAGTATATGATTTTGGTATGTGTTTTGGTTTCACATTATAAACATACTGGTACGCTAAACACATATGTTTATATGCAACATTATATAAGATATTGGAATGTGTTTTGGTTTAACATATTAAATATACTGGTACGCTAAACACATGTTTATACGCAACAGTATATGATTTTGGTAGGTGTTTTGGAGTCATATATTAAAAATATTGGTACTAAACACAAATTTTATACGCAACAAACATGGAATTTATTCAGGACTGAAAAAAACAAAGTACAGCGATTGTATCACATACATCCGGGCACTCACAAAGAGGTGTGTGTTGTGATATTTTCTTGTCATTATCTAAATATACAAACCATTACAGAATAAACGCCACTGGGAAAATATCACTTTAAAGCTAATTATTTCAACAATAATGCAGTAACACTGCTTGAACTTGTGAACGGTAGATCTCACAAACACTCACTAAGAAAACAGAAATATTTCTAAAAGCTAAGTGTTGAAATTGCATTTAAAAGGGAAGAAACAATGTACGTTATACAATACGCCAAAAGAAAAAGTAAAACACAGTACAGTATGTTATACAATACGTCAAAAAAAAGTAAAACACAGCACAACATTCTCTAACGTCTATGACTTCTTTTTTTTTAATTGAAAATTCACCCTGTGTTTGTGATAAGATGCAGGTTTAATAACTACACTGTTAATGGAGATACCGGCATACGTATATATATATATATATATATCTATATATATATGTACATAGAAATCACCTATGTGTACAGTTTTTACAACACTCCTAATAAGCTAATTTACAATTTTGAATAATGATAATTAACAAAACCGTTAAAATATTACTACTGCTCGAGAAACAATTATTTAATACTTTGGCTATCCTCCATATTGGGAGAGCCGCGTGCTTCGCACGAACATCACGCCAAGCTCTGGCTAGCGAGTTTCGCTCGGACGTTCTGCCTCGAGGAAAGCGTCCGCCATTTCTATAGTTTTTGTTTTCACATCACCATGATTAACTGGGTAGGTGGAATAGTGCGATAAAGTGACTTACCAAAGCCAAATCACGGCCTACGAAAAAAAAAAGTGCCCGTACAGAAGATTCGGCAAGATGAAAGGTAGATTTCATAATGATTTTATATTCAAGTCATACCACTGAACAAAAAAATAAAATACTAATAACACAAATTCTAAGATACGCTTGATAGAGGTAGTCGTATTTATATTATTCCACGAAATGACATTTACAAATCATTGTATACCACACGTATCTAATGATATAACTTCAAAGATGACCGAGTTAACTTTTAAAATTCGGGGTGATATAAAAAGATGTTAAATTAGTCTGTGTTAGACCACACAGCACTGAACTATCAATCACCCCCTCCCCTACACACACACACACAAGTTTCGTACTTCCTATGGCCACTGTTTTTTTTTAAATACGATGTCCTTTTGATGTCCATTAATTATCTTTCTGTGACCGTATATGTTCGTGAAACATAACAACGAACATTTCTGAAGCACCATTTAAGATTTGTGTAACCAACCTCTTCTTGTCAACGCTTAATGTAACGATCCACTAAAGACATTAAACAAATCCAGACCTCATGAACAGCTTTCTTTAAAAAAATTCCAAATTAATAATATACCAATTTATCTATTGACGCCAGGGGAACACTGAAAATTATTGAAATATTTGAGGCTCAGCCATTTTTTTTTTATTTGAACGAAATAAACATTAAATTATCATTGTTATGTAAAGATTTCAAGTTAAATTCATGTTTAATTTGACATGAACTAAAAAAAAAATATATATTTCCGTAGATTACTATTACTCCCATCCTCAAGGAAGTAAATAATTATTCTCGGTAATATTAAGTGATCTTTAAGTGTGGTATTATGAGGGTTGAGGGTTGTGTGTATCAGTTTAAAGCATATAATTTAGTTTCTCAGTTAAAAGTTTCGTAGTTGTACGTGGTATATATATGTATTTCTGTGTGAAGCGCCCATTGTTATAATAAGAATTTCAATAATCCATTTCTTCTTTAACAAAAAAAAATAACCTAGATACTTCTAAAGTAACAAAGTTTTAAACATTTTAAGTATTCGGTTGATGAAATACTTGTGAAGATTTAAGTACATTTTACCATTACCGTCATTACACAGGTCCGACATGCAAATCGGATGACATTTTTATATGTCAAAGAGTAACAAAAACGTCTTATGTTATACAATAAACTCATTTAAAAATAGCAATGTCGCTATACGGCGATGGCGTAAGGCTTATAACTGAAAACAACCGTAAAAAAAAATTCGTTATGTCTTACATCCTGTTACAGACACAGACAAATATCTCAAACTATCATTTATGCTAAACCTTAAGGTCACTGCAAAATTCTTCGAGCAGACATCAGTTTACCTGATATATCCATAATTTTGAAAGTGATAACTCCAATACAGGAAGACCTGACATATCCATAATTTTGAAAGTGATAATTCCAAAACAGGAAGACTTCGTATTCTGTAAGTCATCGTATTACTTCGATCAACACAACTTGGTGTTAAGGTTGACTTTGTAGTCATGTCTGCTCACATCGAAATACACAATACGGCACCAATAAAAGGGCATTTTTCACCATCAATTAAACACTGCCAGATAATAATTATATTCCTTTTTGACCAACGGTTGAATCAGAAGAAAACCGAAGCAACATAATAACAATATTCATTACTGCGCGAGAACTTACGGTTACGGCTAGCGTGTAGAAATTGAACATGGCGGCTGTACATATGCCTCGTCAAACTGTCTATCGCAGACTGAGCCAAAACAGTCCACGTACTTGCTAAAAAAATCTTCACTGCACACTTTTTCTCTTTTTTTAAAACCTTAAGGACTGATTTATAGTATTACATCACTTGGCTTCGTGCAGGAGGATAGGCAGAGATTCACTTAGCTCCCTTGAAGAAAATTAACGTCGGGACAGCCCAGGTTTATGGGCTGTTAGGATGAATCATAATACGAGTAGTGATTTCACCTCAGACACCGAGTTTCCTCTACGAGTCTGATCCTTTACTGCCACTGTTACTCCTTATGGATACACAGATCATTCTCTATGTTATATTTTGAACTTGAAATAGATTCCACTAGTGGTATAACTGCGGACGTGAATGTGGACAACCCAGTCAGTTTTATTTGCCTGTAGACAGTTTATTGCCCAAAAAAGCGCGACTTGCATAACCATTAGCGCCATAGCTGTCAGGGAGCGTGAGGTTTAGAAGCCATAAAATGCCTTTTATTTGTGCCATGCTACACAGTAATAAACTCACAGAGCCGGAACAACTACCTGTGATATTGTTGCAAGAATGTGAATGACGAATAATCCGAACAACGTTTACTATCTTCACTGTAATAAAAGGTACATTTATTAGTGTTTAAAGTAAGATAACAATGATGATGGAGCTAATAAAATTCAAGATAATACTCTTTAATAAAAAAAAAAAAACTTTCAATAAAACACCCAAGAATTCCTTAGGAAATACAAAAAAACAACAACTCACAAGTTGAAACGTAATGATACAAAACTTCAGAGAAAACGTAGTTTTACCCTGATTTATAACAGAACAAGATCCCTGATTTATAACAGAACAAGATTTTAGGTCATTACTTTTTTATATGACACAAGACAGTAAAATTTACACACAGACACACACGTGTTGAAATGGAGATCACTCAAGCCTTAAGATAAAGTATTTACTAAAACAGATTATCATTTAATTGCTAAAATTGGGGTAAACACAACTGTTCCCAATACAAAGCATTCAAACTCACGTATGTATTGACGCATTAATACAAACAACAACAAAATAAAAAGTTTTTCCCACAGACCGTGTCTGAATTATTGTCTAAACGAAAGTAGTGCGTGACTCGCTGTTTCCTTCTGTGCTCGTTATTTTCGGTAAAATACAGGACTACGTTGAATGTTTTGCATTTTGGAAAATTTGTACAACTTCAGGTGAGTCCTGCAATGGCCACAACATTGAAGGTGATACAATACGAAACAATACCAGCAGCTTTGATAAATTAAAAATGGCAGCTGAGCTAAAAGTACATAATGGGCACATTAACTACAATATGTACAATTCTACTCACAAATACCGTTCGTCACGCAACACCTGAATCCACCCACAATGAAGAAAAACACGAATCGGGCGGTTACTCTCGCCCGCCCTGTTAGACTACGCTTCTTGTCCACCTATTTCAGGAGCTTACTGCGACGACCGGTCGATGGGGTGGAGAGGTTCAAGAGGCGGAGGAGGCCCCATCGTTAAGCCTGCTTCCAGTTTAGCCTTATTCTCCTTCTTCCACTTCATCCGACGATTTTGGAACCATATTTTAATTTGTCTTTCTGTTAAACAGAGAGCGTGAGCGATCTCGATTCTTCTCCGGCGAGTCAGGTAGCGGTTGAAATGAAATTCTTTCTCTAACTCCAGTGTTTGATAGCGGGTGTAGGTTTGACGACCTCGCTTCCTTTCTGCGAAAGACATAAAACTAAATATTTATTCTCATAACCTTACAGAAGTATAATATAATGTGATTGTATGGAAATGATATAACTCGTCTCTACCCTGTGCTAAAATCTAAGCCAATAAAGCAAAACATACGGTGGTTAGGAATATCTATAGTTAAAATGGCATAGGAAGTCTTTTAGGCTTGGTGCGATTTCTCGGGAATACAATTTTTGTTTTTTTGTAAACAACGAAGGAGACTGTTGGGGAGTTAGGGTAAACAAAAACACTTAAAACCTCAGCAGTAAAACGACAAATTGGGAATTTATTGTTCCTTTTCCATGTTTGTCACTCTTTTTTTTTTCTTTGCCCCTTCGAGCACCACTTTATGGCACGAAAATTGTTTTATGGTGCCCGCTCTACCGCGAGTTAAATACAACTGTAAACCAATTACAGAGCGTGCCCGATACGAACGTACCCGTCTAAAAAGGTCATCTTTATTTACAAAACTTAAATTAGCTGAAAAACAACGAAATTGTACTGTATAGAAAGGCCCATTTAAAAGTTAAGTATATGTATATGTGTGTGTGTGTTTTATGATTTTTTTTCTTCTCACTACTTTAAGAATTTCCATTTGATTTAGATTGTTGCAAGTAAATGAAAGTTTCATGGCTTTTCTAATCAATTCATATTCATGTTTGTACAGTGTCGTCATTTCAAGAAAAGCCTTTGATGATTGATAGCTCTAGGCCTACTTTGATCGGGAAACGGATGTGCTCAAGCAAGATGAGAAATGAATGATGTATTTTTTGTGCTGCTCGTCTCCTTGGAATTCAGATTCATGTTCTTAATGCATTTCTATTCGTCCAGAGTCAGTGCGCCGTGAATTTTCGTTTCACTCTGGATAGAAGAGAAAGCTGCCCCAAGCTCTCTTCTTTTCTTTTCCCCAAGGGACGAGCGTTTTCAGATGAACTGGGATTACTGTGGTTTAGTTTCTGATGGTGCACCAAAGCAAATAACACACATAGCGTCATAAATTATCCCCAGAAAAAAAAAAAAAGGACAGTGTGATTTAAGTGGTACTGCGATTTGAAAGGTGATCCGCATTTATCATGTCCCCGAGGATCAATAGAAGAGACTAATGACGTTGAAGGTTACAGAGAAAGGGGAGAAGAACCCCAAAAAGGTAGATATAGAATAACGCAATTAATTTTGGAAACTTTCTTTACTTGGATCGATAGAATTGTTATAAAGTTTTCCTACAGGCCATTAAGGCAAGGCGTTTCCAGACTGACGAGGATTTCTCTCATTGGTCAAGCAAAAGTTTTCCAAAATTTTCAAAAAATCATTGCTGCTTTAACATTTAATTAGCCTCAATAGTGTTACATTGAACTTATAAAACACCTGCTCGTCTACCTTTCCATGTATCTGTCGTGTCTCATTAAGATGCATAGCATTAGAACTTCTTCATATCGTTCGTATAAAATGAATATATAGTCTTTCAATTTTACTGCTTACCACATTAAATTTGGGGCTATTTCTGAGCAGGTGATTCTAATGAACAGTCCACGAACTTAAAATAATGTTTGATTTATTTAAAAAAAACAACACACATAGTCATTATGGACTTTAGATATGTTCATATATTTTCATTATATCAGGTTTTAATGAAATTAATATTTTGAAACTAATCCCTAGAAATGCTCATAAGAAAAGTGAACAAACGTATTTTTAGTTAAATAAAAAAACTTAAACGAAGAATCTAAAGTTTTCGATCAAGTACTAGGAGTCAACTGAAGATTAAACACCTCAATTACAACACTGGGATTTTCCAATAAAACTAGCAAGACAAGGAAATCTTTGTTTGTTCTTAAACACAAAGCCACACAATGGACTATCTGTGCTGTGCCCACCGTGGGTATCGAAACCCCATTTTCAGCGTTATAAGCCCACAAACTTGCCGCTGAGCTACCGAGAGGGCAACAAGGAAGTCAGCCAATCAACCAAATGCATTGTTTATGTTTTAAGTACCCCCCCCCCCGTGGCACAGCGGTTTCTCTGCGGACTTACAACACTAGAAACCGGGTTTCGATACCCATGGTTGGCAGAGCACAGATAGCCATTTGTGTAGCTTTGTTCTTAACTACAAACAAATAAACAAGATTTAAATATTTTGCTGGTGCTAGAATTAAAGAGGCTTAGTTGTCAGTTCATGTTTATCAGATTATGTTAATGCTGGAATTTAGGAGCGAGGTTTTCAGTATATATTTAGATGGTTATTAGTAATAACAAATAAAAGTCATTGGTTGTCAGTATATATATATATATATAAACTTCTAGTACATATTAAAACATGTTCGTTTAGATTTCAGTACACACCTAAAACTTTATGTAAATGATATAAATCAAGGTACAAAGTTTTCAGTATATTTAGAATATTAAACTAATGCTAAAATGTAGGATTTAGTGATCAGTATATATATATGTATATGTATAATATGTTTTAAAACCATTTTATTGGGAGTCAATAAATAATGACCGTTTAACAAGTACAATATAAAATTGTATATTGGGGAGACAAAGGTAGAATGATGAATTCAAATGCTCCTGTCAAATGTGTAAGGTTTTTTTTCGATGTTATTTACAAATTATTTATGCTACGTGGTTTTAATTGCCACGAACATTAAATACGGGTTATTCAGAGGCAAAATAAAAATCCCAACGACATGACGTCACTAGAAAGTTATTCTTACAGCGCTAATGACGAAGAGGTTTAGTGTACTAAAACTTGTGTAATGTTAAAAGCATTGTAGATTAAAGATGTCGTTTATCAACTAGCTTATATAAGTCCTGAATTCGTTAATCAACTCCTGTAAGGTATGTGTCAGAAAACAGTCGATCGAACAGGTCATTGCTTTATTTACGAAACTCTGTTCTTATGTTATGTTGTTCGTCCAAGGTTGAGACAAATGGAGGTCGCATGTGAAAGTAATGTTCTCTGTATGTGGGAGTAATGTTCTTGTACTAACACTGCATGTGGAAGTAATATTCTCTGTATGTGGGAGTAATGTTCTTGTACTAACACTGCATGTGGAAGTAATATTCTCTGTATGTGGGAGTAATGTTCTTGTACTAACACTGCATGTGGAAGTAATGTTCTCTGTATGTGGGAGTAATGTTCTTGTAGTAACTATGTATGTGGGATTAATGTTCTCTGT
>NW_013666572.1:70577-87678 GCF_000517525.1 Limulus polyphemus | reverse complement strand
TTGTTTGCAAGAGGACAGTTGTAAAGCCATGTGGACAGCTATTATAGTTGTTTGCAAGAGGACAGTTGTAAAGCCATGTGGACAGCTATTATGGTTGTTTGCAGGAGGACAGTTGTAAAGTCACGTGGACAGCTATATAGTTGCTTGAAGAGGACAGTTGTAAAACAACTTGGAAAGCTATGGTTGTTTGGGAGAGGACAATTGGAAAGCCACGTGGAAAGCCATGGTTATTTGATGGGAAAAAATGGAATTGACAGTGTTGGTTCAAGATTACTGAAATCTATCAACCTAAGATGATTGATTTCCAAGTCTGGAATTTAAGTTTTTTGTATTTTTTAGTTAGAGTTTTTTTTTATTTAACTGAAAAGAAAGACTGATTAGTGTGTTCATGTTCATGCGTGTGAGGGCATGTTTGATTTAATGAATTTCTTTAATAAACCAACATGTTAGTTCTTTTTTATAAATTTAATTTGTGAGATACTATCAATCGAAGAGACGGGATTTATTTTGACAAATATTAATCACATTAAAACAACTTGACTTTTTCCACCATTAAAAATCCTGACGCCATCATTCTGAAAATGTTGATAAATGAGAGGTTACACCAAAAGTGGAGCTTTAAAAAGAGAAACCCGAGAACTAAAAATAATTAATTATGAAATAATTAAGTTCATTGGGAGGAATGAATTTAAAGGCATTTAATTGACCAATATGGAATAATATTTAATTCCAATAACCCATTGTGTAGTTTTGTGCTTAATTATAAACAAACAAACAAATAAATCCCAAAACTTTTGTCTGAAACGCAGAAAGTGGTGTTCACGCTAATAACATCCGAAATAAGAAACATGAATTTACAATTCAGTGCATACTCTTAAGACGACTGTTATGTGACGAAAGAAAAATTGAAATAAAGAAATAATTTAAAACCCAAATTGCTAGAAATTAAAAAAGTAATTACACTGTACATAATTATATAACTTGATTAGCTCTAACACAGATGGTATTTGGTTAAAAATATTAGTAATTTTATATCAGGAAGTAAATGTTAGAATAAACATTAGCTGTTAATAAGCACACGAACACAGGGCCGTAAGTTTGTTATGTACATGTTCTTTAATTGTTAAGTACTAGTATGGTCTATAAAAAAAATATATATACTTGCTTAGTAAGAAGATCGCGTTGGTTATTTGAAACGTTTCTTAACTTCATTACAAACAGTTAATACCATTAACATGTTGGATAATAAGACTGGCTGTACAATAAGCGATGAAGAGGTATGTAAACTCATTTTGTAATTCTAAACAGAATGCGAATAACTCAAAGTTCACAACAGTAACGGCAAGACCAGGTAAACCATCCATTATAAAAAAATAATTGCTTCTGCGGGACTAAATGAGCTAATTCCTTTACTAACTAAAGTAATAAATTCTGAACTGAGTTTGCAGCTACATGTTTAATGAAATTCCACCCACAGATGTAATAGACACATCTACAACACCTCAGTAATATTACTCTCGTGAATACACAAGTGTGAATGTAATTAACACAACTAGTTGGTAGACGAACGCATTTACTGGTGATACAAACGTGATGGTTAAGTAGCACAGGTTGGCAGGTGAGCCCGCAATGAAACTGAACACAGATGGAAATTTATAACATAAAATAGAAGGTTATACTTTACTGCCCTATCATTTGTTGTAATAACTGAACAGCGAACTTTCCAACTGTTATTCAGAATTAGATGGCATTACTTAATTACTTTCTTTATACTCCGTTGATTTAAGATGATATTCAAGTTACAAGTGTATATTGTTATACTAATCCAACACAGTGTGTATTGTTATCCTACTCAAACACAGTGAATATTGTTATCCTAATCAAACACAGTGTGTATTTTTATCCGAATCAAACATAGTTTATATTGTTATTCAATCCAATACAATTACTTAATTATTTTATTTTACTCCTTTGATTTAAGATGATATTCAAGTTACAAGTGTATATTGTTATACTAATCCAACACAGTGTGTATTGTTATCCTAATCAAACACAGTGTATATTGTTATCCTAATCAAACACAGTGTGTATTGTTATCCGAATCAAACATAGTTTATATTGTTATTCAATCCAATACAATTACTTAATTATTTTATTTTACTCCTTTGATTTAAGATGATATTAACTTAAATAATATATAACTTAAAGAAAGAACAATATTATTTTTTATTGTATAACTTAAAGAAAGACCAATATTACTCTCTTATTGTATAACTTAAAGAAAGAACAATATTATTCTCTTATTGTATAACTTAAAGAAAGACCAATATTACTCTCTTATTGTATAACTTAAATACCAATATTACTCTCTTATTGTATAACTTAAAGACCAATATTACTCTCTTATTGTATAATTTAAAGAAAGAACAATATTATTTTTGTATTGTATAACTTAAAGACCAATATTATTCTCGTACTGTATAACTCAAAGAAAGACGAATATTATTCTTGTATTGTATAACTTAAAGACGAATATTATTATTGTACTGTATAACTTAAAGACCAATATTACTTTCGTATTGTATAACTTAAAGAAAGACCAATATTATTCTTATATTGTATAACTTAAAGAAAGACCAATATTATTTTTGTATTGTATAACTTAAAGAAAGACCAATATTATTTTTGTATTGTATAACTTAAAGAAAGACCAATATTATTTTTGTATTGTATAACTTAAAGAAAGACCAATATTATTTTTGTATTGTATAACTTAAAGAAAGACCAATATCATTCTTGTATTGTATAACTTCAAGACCAATATTATTCTCGTATTGTACAACTTAAAGACCAATGATACCCTCGTGTTGTATAACTTAAATAAAGGCCAATATTACTCGCATTTATCGTATTGTATAAGTTACTTTGTATAGAGAAAATAGCAATAAACACATGTATCTGTAGCCCCAACAGAGACGAATGGAGAAAATATAATTTTAAAATAGGTTATATAAACTATGCTGCCTTTACTGAGTTAAACGTTATATGGCAAGTCACACATGTACAAACAAACAGTGAAACCGATGTTAGCTTTATTATATTATTCCAAACGACTTGAAGCTCTGTAAAATAGTCTCACATAGAATAATTTCCCGAAACGTATTACTCTTCCTATTGTCTTACTTCTCATATATATATATAGACAACTGAATTACAACACCTTCTTTCTTAGCCCTTTATAGAAACAAAGATATTATTGTTACACACCCAAACAAACGAAACGGTATTGATATCACGAAAAAAGTTATCACATTTCTAAGCTGAAATACCTCCTTAAATTATAATAATTTAAACGTTGCTTTGGCTGTTTCGTTGTATGCGTTTGTCGTCCTTATTGTTGTCGTTTGTTTAGTTTTTGAATAGCTTTTTGCGATTTCACTAAATCGAGCTTAGTCTGAAACTTATATGTGACTTGAAGAGGGTTACTATACCGCTTTTGTGACAAGTTTACTAACTTACAACGCTAAAATCCTGGGATCGATTCTGTGTGGTGGATAGAACATAGATAGCCTATTATGTAACTATGTTCGTAAAGAAACACTATAATATTCTCACATGATGAAAGGTTGAACATTGTAACAATTCAAACATCCATCTTATCTAAACATCACGACGTGTTTTAGAATTATTTTTAAACTTAAGTAAATATATGTAATCTAAAACACTTAAAACTTACTCACTGTCTGTTGGCTGAAGTTAAAACTTCAGACAGTTGTAAAACAATGATAGCTTTCTGCGACCTCTAACAGTTTCAACTTTAACTAATATCAAATACGACTAAAACACTTAAAACTTACTCACTGTCTGTTGGCTGAAGTTAAAACTTCAGACAGTTGTAAAACAATGATAGCTTTCTGCGACCTCTAACAGTTTCAACTTTAACTAATATCAAATACGATTTTTATATTCTTTTGGAATCGTCAGAAATGTGCTAGATAGCTGTCAATCAATCGCTTCAGTTAATTTTTGTAGCAAGTTTTTATCTTCGTAGAACCGAATCAACACATCTATCCGTGTTTAATTTTCTTTAATTCAGACAATTAACTAATTAATTACGAGTTTTCATAGTGCTTATACAAGTCCGGACATGCTTTTGAAAATATAAAGCATTCCATCAAATAAAGCATCAGGATATAAACTGTCATTTGTTTTTAACATGTAAAATAATTGATTATTAGTATAATCTAGATGTAAAATAATTGATTATTAGTATAATTTAGATGTAAAATAATTGATTATTAGTATAATTTAGATGTAAAATAATTGATTATTAGTATAATTTAGATGTAAAATAATTGATTATTAGTATAAAAGAAATGAAATTCGGATAACCTTAACATTTTAACATATAACATATAACATTTTTATATGTTCTAAATGATCTTTATATACCAGAATTATACATACTTGCTGTACTTAACACATCGTAATAACTTGATGTTTGCTAATTCAGGTTTTATGAAACTCGACGCTATGCAAGGATAAAATATTTCAAAAAATGTCAAGATTTATTGTATTTTATCAAATACGTTTACCCTGAAAACTTTGCTTAATACTTTTAGAAGTCCTTTCTACACACGGTAATTACCAAACTCTTGAGTTTGGTTCATAACCCTTGTCGAGACAGGAAGGTTTGGATAATGTAATGAAGACAAATACCATCTAACACTTATCAATCTTCTACAGGGTCTTGTTGAAGCTTACTTTACCCTCCATTAGGAGATTCCTGTCGAGCTTAAGTCCACTTTCAATTACCACCAACTTTTAATTAAAGTTATTGCGAGCAGAAGCATTTCTCCTCATTTAATCAAAGTATTCTGAAGTCAGAGTGAAGGGCAATTCATGAAGCTATTTCAACATAAACTAATTTGCTAGGAGCCTCGAGGACCAGTGTAAGATCTCTCTCAAGAGTTGGAATATGTTATATATTGTAAAAGAAGGAAGAGACGTTACCTTCTCACTGTAGGGAACATACTGCAGTAAAACGTGTCGCTTCTTAGAGAGAAACGCAGCTACACATAGAAAGAGCAAGCTTTAGCACTTTATATAGGTAAAGAAACATGAACTATTCATTATGACATCAATAACAGAGGAAATTACGGACATTAGAAGAAGCAAAACATTAAGTATATCTGAATACACTTAGTGATATTACCAAAACTTCATGATAAACTTTCAAGTTTGTTAGAAACTTCGTAGTTTTTAAAATGGCATGTTGATCCGCAATAAGAAAGAAATGACGAAATTAAGATACATTGGTAGCCCAAGAAGTCTAAATCGTTAAGTATAAAACGGACTGTTGTACAAGAATGAGAAACCATCATCACAACAAAGACGTCTCTACTGATTTGTGTAGAGTAAACATCACTGTCTCTTTTTCTTTTTCAATGGCAACCCAACACCAACATAAAGACGTCTCTACTGATTTGTGAAAAGTAAACATCACTGCCATTTTATTTTTAAATGACAATCCAATAACAACATAGATACTTTTCTAGTTATTTGTGAAGTGTGAATATTACGGTATTTTTAAATGACAATCCAATAACAACATAAATACTTTTCTACTTATTTGTGAAGTGTGAATATTACGGTATTTTTAAACGACAATCCAATAACAACATAGATATATTTCTACTTATTTGTGAAGTGTGAATATTACGGTATTTTTAAACGACAATCCAATAACAACATAGATATCTTTCTACTTATTTGTGAAGTGTGAATATTACGGTATTTTTAAATGACAATCCAATAACAACATAGATATCTTTCTACTTATTTGTGAAGTGTGAATATTACGGTATTTTTAAATGACAATCCAATAACAACATAAATATTTAATTGTTGATCTGTAAAGTGTGAATATTACGGTATTTTTAAAGAACAACCCATCACCAAACTAAAGACACGTCTGAGTATATTGTAAAGTGTACATCTCAATATCAGCTTAAAGATATTTCTTGTAACTTATAAAGTTCACATTGCTTCTTGAAAACAACACAAAACGAATATATAGGTATTTCTGGTAACTCAAGTGAAAAATAAAAAGTTGGCTAAAACTTACAGCTTTAATTATACCAAATAAAGTGAAAATTCAAGAAAAATGCATTGTTTCTGTGACATGTTTTAGAATTTCACTAACTTATTCTAAAATGCATAAGAAACACATTAGAAAAATCTAAATGTTATATGAATTATGTTTTGTTTGTTTTAATGAGCTGAATTGTACCTGCTACAAATACGAAAATAAAAAGAGTAAAAAGAGTGAAAGCAACATTAGTGTTGAAGTAGATCTACAATATCTCTGTTAAACCACAATAACGTACAATGTACTTTACTGAATCCTTGACGTGTGATAAATGTGTTCTTTTTAAGACACGTCTTGGTTTTTAAAAAAATGTGAAATCGTTAATACTATTAAATTTTCACATGGGTTAACTTTCAGCACTACATTAGTTGTAAATAACTCTATACACCTTCACATATTGCAATGAGTGATTATTGCCTTAGGTAATCTGATACTCACCTAATGGTGAGCCAAGGATTTGATTTATTAGCATATATATATAAACCTGATTCTATCGCTATATAATGTTCTACATTCGCATGAAGGCTGCTATTCGTCTGTATTAATCACGTGACTTTGCTTTGATAACTAAATATATCATCTAATATAAATTATTCAGTTTTTGCTACAGGTTTAAGCTGAGTGGACGTAAAGTAAATTACATTATTTTACTCTCAAACACACGAATAAAAGTGTTACTTATGTTCAAAGGGAAACAGTCATGTTGCCTATAACAAATCTTGACTCATCTGACTTTTGGTCCATAATGGTTTTTCAAATGCACCTTTTTTACCTACGTTTTGCGAACGTCGCCTGTTTTGTTAAGAAATTACTCTAGTTACAGTAAATGTCAAACTGAAACTACTCTAGTTACAGTAAATGTAAAACTGAAACTACTCTAGTTACAGTAAATGTAAAATTGAAACTACTCTAGTTACAGTAAATGTAAAATTGAAACTATTCTAGTTACAGTAAATGTAAAACTGAAACTACTCTAGTTACAGTAAATGTAAAATTGAAACTACTCTGGTTACAGTAAATGTAAAATTGAAACTACTCTAGTTACAGTAAATGTAAAATTGAAACTATTCTAGTTACAGTAAATGTAAAACTGAAACTACTCTAGTTACAGTAAATGTAAAACTGAAACTACTCTAGTTACAGTAAATGTAAAATTGAAACTACTCTAGTTACAGTAAATGTAAAATTGAAACTACTCTAGTTACAGTAAATGTAAAATTATAAACAAACTCTTGAACTTCTACGTTCGTGTGCTATAAAAGCACTTTAGTTTCACAACGAAAATATTTAGTTAATGGGCTATGAATTAAAAGCAAAATTTTGCTTAACCATTATCAAGTCAAAATAACGTCACAATTGCTGAGTTATTGGTATGGTGTTTACCGGATAATTCAATTAGCCAAATTATTTTGGAAACGTCTTTACATCCTGACTTCCAGTGAACTTCGCTGTTAAGTTACAAACGAAGTCATAGAGCAATAACGTTTCAAAGAAACACAGACCGTTTCATGATTTATTGAAGTACTTAATAGTGCTCCAATTTGTTTGAAAACTTCGCCTCAAATACGACAAATCTACAGAGATCCAACTTGAGGAACTTCCATTGTCTGATGGATGACCTGTCACTGTATTATAGTTGCACACTGGGAGAAAGATGTGAAAGGTTATTTATCCGTTTCCAGAAAATTTGGTTCAGCATCGTGTTGGATAGACTTGTGGATTTTTTTTTTGCACCACGTATTTTACGACACAATTGCACAGAGCACACAAGAAATGATGTCAATATGAAATTGACCTGTTTGTGACGCCTTTAAATGACATAGAAATATTGCTCAAGTAAAAATACAAAAAAGAGGATAAACATATATTGTGTTATTTATATACCCTCACAGTTGTGAAACAGTTTCGCTCTGTTCAATGCTTCATAGTCCACATTCTTTAGTTTGATTGCCAAAAGTGAGAAGCAGATAAATAATCCTACCCTGTGAGACAAGTGGGAAAAAAATAGACTCTGATTACTTATAGAAATGGTGCATCCTTCCACGTGGCTTTAACTTAATAATCGCAACTCACGTTGGACATGATACTCAATTTCTGGTGGTCACAAAAATGCACAAACACAAACACTGGTCAGTCTTAATTCTGCTGTGATTCTTAGTTTGAAAGTAGTTTATTTAGTATTAAAAATGTTATGTTCTTTTTTTTATGTAATATTAACACGTAAAGCATTGTTAACACAGTGCTAAGATATAAAACGTATTTTTTTTCGTAAAACAGATAATTTGTGTATTTTTATCGTCTTCAGAATCGCAGCTTTTATATAGAAAACATTAATAACATTACATATAATGTTGTTGTTCTTATAATTGTTGCACAATGAGCCATCTATGCTGCGCCAATCACGGGTATCGAAACCCGGTTTTTAACATTATAAGCCTTCAGATTTACATATATTGTTAAGGTACTACATACTTGGTTAAGGTACTACATATATTGGTAAGGTACTACATACTTGGTTAAGGTACTAGATACTTTGTTAAGTTACTACATATTTTGTTAAGGTACTGCATATATTGTTAAGTTACTACATATTTTGTTAAGGTACTGCATATATTGTTAAGGTACTACATACTTTGTTAAGGTACTACATATATTGTTAAAGTACTACATATATTTTTAAGGAACTACATATATTTTTAAGGAACTACATACTTGGTTAAGGTACTACATATATTGTTAAGGTACTACATATATTGTTAAGGTACTACATATATTGTTAAGGTACTACATACTTGTTAAGGTACTACATATATTGTTAAGGTACTACATATATTGTTAAGGTACTACATACTTGGTTAAGGTACTACATCTATTGTTAAGGTACTACATACTTGGTTAAGGTACTACATATATTGTTAAGGTACTACATATATTATTAAGGTACTACATACTTTGTTAAGGTACTACATATATTGTTAAAGTACTACATACTTGGTTAAGGTACTACATATATTGTTAAGGTACTACATACTTGGTTAAGGTACTTCATATATTGTTAAGGTACTACATATATTGTTAAGGTACAACATATATTACATACACACTTTGACTAAACCTGAAGTAAAAACTTTATCTCAAAATTTACTATTTTAATTTTCAACGATTCAGAACTAACTTCTTTATTCAAGATATAATAGAAATGACGAAAAATAATATAATCCAGAAAAACATTAAAATAATCCAAGTAAAAATAAAAATAATGTACTTTGTATTAATTCTAACTGTCCATTTAGACTCAAGGTATATGTTTTCAGCAAAACCTTGTTGTATTGGAAAATGTTGTGAACATATTCTGAAGTAATTATCTCTAATGTGTCAGTATGGGAACTCAAGAAGATAGTTTCTTGTTCTAAAGTAAACAACTATTTAACGAAATTATATTAATGATCTTTGTTACAATATCAAAATGTTTCTTATGGCCAGTTTTTTTCTTTTTTTAGGTTTTTCCCTAATTCTAAAAATCTTAAAATTGGTTCTTGTTTATTTTACTGTAATTACAAGTGACGTAAATATACTTAATATCATGTAGTGTACTCACCGGGAAGGTTTTGTTTGTTAGTTTGTAGTCAAGCACAAAGCTACACATAGCCCACCGCGGGTATAGGAACCCGGTTTCTAGAGGTATAAGTCCACAGATATACCGCTGTGCCACTGGGAGGCCACGGGGAAAGTATAACACTTTAATTTATGAAGGAACATTAACAAACTCCATTTTAAAAGCACAGTGACAATAACCGGTTTCAGTTATAGTGTGAGTAAAGCAAAGTGTTTGTGCAAATGTAGCCGCCACATAACATACTGAATATGGTTTTTGTGAAAATTTAGCCGCCACAAAATATAGATTATAGTAGCTCTTGCGGAAATTTTAGCCGCAACAAAATATAGTTTGGTTCTCATGCAAATTCAGCTGCCACCAAAAAATAGAATATAGTTCTTGTACATATTTAGTCGCCACAAGAAGTAGTTCTCTTTACTGATCTACCATAAAAAAATACTGTTTTAACAATATTTATAAATATTCGTTTTTTACTGTTATTGAATTGTAAATAATATCAACTTAGCTATATTTTGTCTTCCTTACAGTACAAGTTAGAGTACTTGCCAGTGACTCACTAGGAAGGTTTCTTATCTATATGACTGAGATGTCGGAGCACTTTCAAAAGGGAATATATAAGGCGGGTTAGTTACTCTATTCAATTTAAAAGGTTGAAGTAACTGCTCAGACTCTGTATAATTTTTGGCAGAACCTGGATTTTTGCCACAGCCGTTCGTTTTGAAGTTTTGAATACCGCTAATATTATGTTTCTGAACAGATCTAAACATCAATTTAAAAACAGCACCTTCATATCTGATTTTGGGCTAAGAAAAATGAGAAGTCAAAAGTGGTAAAACTATTATTGTCATAGTCGCTCAAGTGTTGGAATAGCCACTAATCTTATGTTTCTAAACAGCACCTTCATATCTGATTTTAGACTAAGAAAAATAAGAAAAAATTATTATTGCCATAGTCGCTCAAGTGTTGGAATACCACTAATCTTATGTTTCTAAACAGCACCTTCATATCTGATTTTAGACTAAGAAAAGTATGAAAAAATTATTATTGCGATAGTCGTTCAAGTGTTGGAATACCACTAATCTTATGTTTCTAAACAGCACCTTCATATCAAAAGTGGTAAAATTATTATTGTTCTTGTTATTCTTCTGCTTGCTGAGAAGGCAAAACATATAGGAAAACAAATGAATACCGGTACAAAATAAAATGCCACTAGTAGATATTAATCTGAACTTGATGTTGTTCACAACTATACAATATATACATCAATAATTTGTATGCAATTGTAATTATAAATTTCTCTTCATAGCCACTAGGTTAAAATTGATGACGTAAGGGCCAATGGAAAATTTACTTCAGTAAGGAAGCACATTATGCAAATATGATAATAAGTCGGCAAACAACTATTTATAAGCAATATGTAATATGCCCCCCACAAAAATAAAAATAAAACACTCTATCATGCTTATAAATCGTTGTTTGCCAATTTATTATTAAATGGAAAATTGAAAATGGGAAAATGGTACAGTGGTGTAAGACACTATATCTGTTCCTTTCCTAAGAGTCGGCGTTCGAATCCTACTTCATGTGAAATCATATTTTTAATTAAGGTTAAAATAATATATCATATCAGAATGTTTCGTTATTATATTTGTCATAGATTAAGAGAAAGAGGAATAGAGAAATATCCGGTAGGTTTGCATTGAAGTAAATCAGTTATTTTCTAACTCTTTCACTGATGGAAAATTGTGACACAAAAATATAGACTATTCACGAAATTAAGGAACGGGCAAATTATATTATAACAATCGAATGTATATATCTTTTCATTAAAAAATATATAAGCAAAATTATTAAATCATTTCAGGATGTTTAGCAAAGTCAAATAATAAAGAGGGGATTTAGTATTATTTAATGTATTAACACAATAAGTTTTGTCAGTTGCAGAGGTCGTTGGTATTTTTACATTGCAACAAAAAAACTCAAGTTTCAAATATTTAAAGCTAGGTACTTAGAAGAAGTTTTAAATACCTTATCTTTGCTATAAATATTACAGGAATGTTTCGCAAATGTTATCTATCACTTTTGAAGTTCGTTTGAGGGGAAATACTGATAAAACCTTTATAACAGCCACTTCTCTACCACATGGCATGTGCAGGAGACGTTTTGTATCTTTGCGTGTTATTTTTTAAACTTCATTTTTGTCATTTTTTCTCAAATTACTTGTTGTCTGTTCCTGATAATATTTGGT
The DNA here is from genome assembly GCF_000517525.1 of Limulus polyphemus. Taxonomy (NCBI): domain Eukaryota; kingdom Metazoa; phylum Arthropoda; class Merostomata; order Xiphosura; family Limulidae; genus Limulus; species Limulus polyphemus. The sequence continues at coordinate 75,663 of NW_013666572.1, read as the reverse complement.
CTGTGAATTTTTATTTGTTTAATCCTTTAAAGATAAATGAGCGACAAATTTAATGAAATCATCTATCATTTGGTGATCAAGGTTTGAGTATGAACATATTTGGTTTTTGCTTCTAATAAATCTTTAGTTTATTGTTTTTAGCGTAAAGAACACTATCACCACGTGTACATAAGACATCCTTTTTTTTTCAAATGATATCGTATTTTAATGACTGTGTAATATCAATTTATCACTGAGTGTTATGTTAGTTTTTTCCTGGAAATGAGCACATGAAAACAGAATAGTTAGAACTCTCAGCGCCACCAACGGCTGCTGGAAGAATTAAGAGCCATTAATATCCATTTTGAGATTTAATACAGCATAGGAAATCTCATATTCTTTCTATGACGTATTAAACTCCAAAACACACACCACCCGCTGTGTTAAAGTATCTTTTGTCTTGAACAATTAAAAGTTTTTTGCTAGTTGACCCTTTCTCCAAGTTCACAGAAGATTTGTTGATTAATTCAATGTGTAATTTTTATGATAAATTAACTGTCGTAAGAACGATCAAAACATTTGTCGCCATTGAATTAATTCAACCAATTTCCCACTTAGCCATGAATGACATAAAAAAATAAAGGAAATTAAACAGTGTGGAACTTTGAACACACCGCAAGAATTATACGTATTTCTATATCAAGTTATATTTTCTAAATGCTACCATTTTGTAACAGCAATGTTAATTAAACCTTAACCAACTATATTTCTGAATCACGCATGCGCTGATGGTCTTTACAACGTTTCTACAATACTTTAGCAACAAAACATTTTATTCAAAAATACAAAGCTAATGCCTTTTACATAAATGGATTACACGTACTACACGATGACTGTTAATTCAATAAAAGTCACAATGTCTGTTAAATGATAAAATATAATTAACACGTTTTTTTTTGTTTTTTCTCAGACAGCAGATACATGTTTTTTTTGTATGATGTAGTGAGTAGTGAGATGAAATATATTCAATTTACAAACTTACGTTACACTTCGGTGTTTTTATAAGTCATTTCCGTGATATATTCTATATACTATACGAAATAAGTGAGCCGTTCAGTAAGACGATATAATACTTCACGCTGTCTGGTTTTATCATAAAACAATCAAAGAAACTTTGAGAATAGATTGCCAGAAAATTCTCGTTAACATTACGAGTTGATGCAAATTAAAATGATTTTTTTCCCCCTTTCGATTAATGTGATCGCCGCTTTCAATGAAATCCACATTACCCCCAAGGAAATCGAAGACACGTGGTACTCTGATTTTAGCAAATGAAAGGCTTGCTTAGTGCGCCTGCTGGCAATGAGCGAGCAAGTGATTAGTTCTACACCAAATTGCTCAATAAATCGTTGTCTTCACTAAAGTCATAAGAGACACACCAAGCGTTACAGCAAGAATTAATTCACAGTGTCTCCATGCTCTAACTTTACTTTTCGTTGACGCTGATGAAACTTTGGCAATTTGTCTGTGGTTCCAAAGTTGCTTCGTCTACAAAAGTAATTAACTTGGCAAAAGATAATCCAGTGCCCTTCATTATGTATGTTTGTAAAGTTTTAAGAGCTAATGGAAACGAAACGACAGAGAGTACCTTAATACCTAACACTGAACACGTTCTTTCTGTCTTAAAATAACACACAGTAGAAGCTGCACTCATATGTGGTCTTATAACATCAGGCATGTTCTCGTAACTATAAATGGTCTTATAACATTGGTTGTATTTTCCCTTATTCATAGCATTTGGTGTGTTATCTTTTACTTACAGGTGGTATCATAACATTTGGTGTGTTATCTTTTACTTATAGGTGGCATTATAGCATTTGGTGTGTTTTCCTTTACTTATAGGTGGTATTATAACATTTGGTGTGCTTTCCTTTACTTATATGTGGTATTATAGCATTTGGTGTGCTTTCCTTTACTTATATGTGGCATTATAGCATTTGGTGTGTTTTCCTTTACTTATATGTGGTATTATAGCATTTGGTGTGCTTTCCTTTACTTATATGTGGTATTATAGCATTTGGTGTGCTTTCCTTTACTTATAGGGGTATTATAACATTTGGTGTGCTTTCCTTTACTTATATGTGGTATTATAGCATTTGGTGTGCTTTCCTTTACTTATAGGGGGTATTATAACATTTGGTGTGTTATCTTTTACTTATAGGTGACATTATAGCATTTGGTGTGTTTTCCTTTACTTATATGTGGTATTATAGCATTTGGTGTGCTTTCCTTTACTTATAGGGGTATTATAACATTTGGTGTGTTATCTTTTACTTATAGGTGGTATTATAACATTTGGTGTGTTATCTTTTACTTATAGGTGGTATTATAACATTTGGTGTGTTATCTTTTACTTATAGGTGAGTATTATAACATTTGAGTGTGTTATCTTTTACTTATAGGTGGTATTATAACATTTGGTGTGTTATCTTTTACTTATAATAACGCATTTTCTTAAGTATTGCAACTATTTGAGGGCAAAACTGATACTCAATAAAAACACTCTAACTATTATAATAATACCACCTATAAGTAAAGGTAAACACATCAAATGTTATAATATCACCTATAAGTAAAGGAAAGCACACCAAATGCTATAATACCACCTATAAGTAAAGGAAAACACACCAAATGTTATAATACCACCTGTAAGTAAAAGATAACACACTAAATGTTATAATACTACCTGTAAGTAAAAGATAACACACCAAATGTTATAATACCACCTGTCTGATTTTATACAGCGAGAACAACACAAGGGGCAAAGAAGATGTATGTAAGAAAGAAAAACTAGGTTTTACTCCCTCTCAGTTTTTGATTAAATCCAGTTATTTAACATGTGGTTGCGTGTCACAGAGATTCATGATGAACAGCCTTATTATAGAATGTATAAAATACTGATGTAAATGCGTGTCTAACAGAACAGTAATGAACAGCATATTACAAAATTTAAGTCTTAACATTGAGTTTTGAATACAACAAGCACGAAGTACGAGTAACTAATTATTGACATAGAAGTTGTTGTTGTTATTATTAAGCACTAAACTACAAAGAGCTGTCTGTGCTCAGGAGGGCTGACATATAAGATTTAACAAAATGTAATACAAAGCGACTTAACACTGTGTTTTGATGAATTAATACACTGCACTGTATATATATATATACTTTAGCTCTCTCACTTTTAATTCATTTAAAATTTATCTCCTTTTCACAAAGATTTATATTTGCAGACAAGTTTTAGTTTGTATGACGTATTTTCGCTCTTTCAAATGGAAATTATCTTGAAATTGCTTAGGATGCTTATAACGCTAAAGGGGGGGGGGGCAGCTGCATAATCATCCTTGGATTATCCAAGACGTGAACTTTCAAACTTTAAAAAAATATGTTTTGTGAATACAAGGTGTTCATAAAATCGGTTTATATTGTAATGTTGAGGAAATTAACATTGCTTTATCTGTTTCTTTATCGATTATTGAATGTATTTAGTGTATATATCATATATACCATGTATATTGAAAGTTTTTAGTGCATATCGATTAATGAAATTACTTAGAGCTTTATCGATTATTGAAAGTATTTAGTGTGTATATCATATATACCATGTATATTGAAAGTTTTTAGTGTGCATATCGGATTAATGAAATTACTTAGAGCTTTATCGATTATTGAGTGTATTTAGTGTATATATAATATATACCATGTATATTGAAAGTCTTTAGTGCATATCGATTAATGAAAGTACTTAGAGCTTTATCGATTATTGAGTGTATTTTGTGCTATATTATTGAAAGTCTTTAATGTGGTATCGATTTTGAGGGTTGGGCATTCTGAGCATATTTTGTAAACCTGTATAGACATTCACCTTATGATAACCTCCCTGTACATATGTCCTGTAATAGAAAACATACATGTTATTACAATAGATTCTCAGATTGATTAAGACGTCTATTGACATCAATGTTTAAAAGTTGCTATACTTAACATGGTTTAGCCTTTGCAACAAACCCTTAACACACTTACAACTGATACACAAAATATGCACACGAATATATTTGTTACATGCATTCAAGAGCGCAATACGATTAAGGAACTGGATTATGAAATGTATGACCACTAGAAAAATTATATGAATGCCTATCACAACATTCAACTAAAAACTTATGTGTCCTTAAAAATAACCAAATAATAGCCAAGCCTGTTGCTTTTCCATCTGTCTAGCTAACATTTGCTTAAGTAAGAGATTGTTTTTGAAGCGAGGGTAATTGCGCCATTCCAAGTTAAGGTGTGGTCGGTTGTTTACTTGACCGGCCAAAGCTGTTATCTTGGTTCTCGACTTGATTGCTGTCAAGGAACAACAATCACATGCCAAAAACAAACAGGGTGCCCTCTGTACGTCTTCTTTTAGAGAATTCACTTTCTGGCTCCCTGTATTTTTTTTCTGTATGTCTTTATTTCCAATTCTTCAGATTTAGAAGGAGATAGGTGCTGTAAACTACAAGGATTGTTCGATCTTCGCAACAAATGAGACGTAAGTAAAGTTAAGAAATAAAATTAAGGTATTAAGCTCAGTGTTAATATTTTGCCACTTGCAGCTTCAAAACGAATAATATTTGATAGCTACCAATGCATGTTTAACGTAATAGACCAAGCTTTTCTTATTGGTTAATTTATTGTTTTTTATTGCTGGGTTTAGAAATCTGATCTTAATTTCATTCTGATTGCGATAACACAGTGAAAAGTAGTAACCCTAACCTACTTACAATATCACATCTGAACAATGTTTTAAGGTATATGATATTATATACACTAATCTACTTACAATATCACATCTGAACAATGATAGGCAGTAAAAGAACTTTATATTTGGATTTGTTTTAATGTCTTGTTTATGTTTTAAGGTATATGATATTATATACACTAACCTACTTACAATATCACAAATGAACAATGATAGTCAGGAAAATAACTTTATGTTTTTTTAATGTCTTGTTTATGTTTTAAGCTATATGATATTATATACACTAATCTACTTACAATATCACATCTG
>NW_013666572.1:61702-69644 GCF_000517525.1 Limulus polyphemus | reverse complement strand
TCTTTTAATGTCTTGTTTATGTTTTAAGCTATATGATATTATATACACAAACCTACTTACAATATCACAAATGAACAATGATAGGCAGTAAGATAACTTTATGTTTAGGTTTCTTTTAATGTCTTGTTTATGTTTTAAGCTATATGATATTATATACACAAACAACAAAATAACTGAAGACGACTATATACAATAAATACGCTTTCGTTATGTATGTTTGTTGTCTTAGAAAGTTAACTTTCTTTGACAGTATTAATTTGAATATTTTTAAATACCTTTTTTAAAAACATCACGTCATATTATGCACTCACTTTGTTATAACAAATTATCCCCTTCGAACGTTATTGTGTACGGTGTCATATGCAAGTACGTTTTGACTAAAATATTTAATTATTCAAAATATGGCTTTTATTTTTTTAGAATAAACTATGTAAATTAAAAGTTGCAGTACTTCAAACTAATGATGTCACATACAAACTAACGATGTCACATACAAACTTACGATGCAACATACAAATTAACGATGTCACATACAAACTAACGATGTCACATATAAACTAACGATGCAACATACAAATTAATGATGTCACATACAAACTAACTATTTAACATACAAACTAACGATGCAACATACAAACTAACGATGTCACATGCAAACTAACGATGTCATATACAAACTAACAATGCAACATACAAACTAACGATGCAACATCAAATTAACGATGCAACATACAAACTAACGATGCAACATACAAACTAACGATGCAACATACAAATTAATGATGTCACATACAAACTAACTATGTAACATACAAATTAACGATGCAACATACAAACTAACAATGCAACATACAAACTAACGATGCAACATACAAACTAACGATGCAACATACAAACTAACGATGTCACATATATTGCGGAGTACTTTAACCTCTGAAATAGCTTTGGTAATTTGAGGTATCGGGAGTGGATTTCTCACTCTTCTATACATGTTTAATTTGTTTTCTGACAACGTTTTCGAATGAAAATGTTTATATTCTCGTACAGCTTTCCTACCCAAAGTTATTTTATATAATAAATGCATATCAGCTTTGAAGTTCATTGCATTAGAGAAAGATACGTGTGAAACACCAACTCTACTCTGAAAGTTAGGCTGTTGAAATATCAAACAACAACTTGTAGTCCATAGCATCAAACAACAACTTGTAGTCCATAGTATCAAACAACAACTTGTAGTCCATAGCATCAAACAACAACTTGTAGTCCATAGTATCAAACAACAACTTGTAGTCAATAGCAGCAAACAACAACTTGTAGTCCATAGTATTAAACAACAACTTGTAGTCAATAGCATCAAACAACAACTTGTAGTCCATAGTATTAAACAACAACTTGTAGTCAATAGCATCAAACAACAACTTGTAGTTCATAGTATCAAACAACAACTTGTAGTCCATAGTATCAAACAACAACTTGTAGTCCATAGTATCAAACAACAACTTGTAGTCAATAGCATCAAACAACAACTTGTAGTCCATAGTATTAAACAACAACTTGTAGTCAATAGCATCAAACAACAACTTGTAGTCCATAGCATCAAACAACAACCTGTAGTCAATAGCATCAAACGACAACGTTCAGTCAATAGCATCAAACAACAACTTGTAGTCCATAGTATCAAACAACAACTTGTAGTCAATAGCATCAAACGACAACGTTCAGTCAATAGCATCAAAAACATACACAATGACATAATAGCAGGCTAGTGACAATAATAGCAGAAACAAAATAAAAACTATTACCAAACAAGAACAATAAAGCTTTGTCCCTAATTATATTTATGGCCTTTAATACACCTTCCGGAAAGATCTCACACTATTCAAAGCCTATTGTAGTAAACAAATATGTGTGAAACATTTATAAATAAAAACATATGCCAACTAGTAATAACAATGAAATCATAAAGCACAGAAGTTATTTCTAACAAAGTTAGAAAAAACGGCCATTACACTCTAGTAACAACTAACCACATTTAATGTCTATACCTACAGCTACCAACAATAAAACATTTAGACACTTCAGTAACAACTAACCACATTTAATGTCTATACCTACAGCTACAGACAATAAAACATTTAGACATTCTAATAACAACTAATCACATTTAATGTCTATACCTTCAGCTACCGACAATAAAACATTTAGATACTCTAGTAACAACTAACCACATTTGATGTCTATACATACAGCTACCAACAATAAAACATTTAGACACTCCAGTAACAACTAACCACATTTAATGTCTATACCTACAGCTACCAACAATAAAACATTTAGACACTTCAGTAACAACTAATCATATTTAATGTCTATACATACAGCTACCAACAATAAAACATTTAGATACTCCAGTAACCACTAACTACATTTAATGTTTATACCTACAGCGACCGACAATAAAACATTTAGCCACTCTAGTAACAACTAACTACATTTAATGTTTATCCATACAGCTACCTACAATAAAACATTTAGACACTCTAGTAACAACTAACCACATTTAATGTTTATACCTACAGCTACCGACAATAAAACATTTAAACACTCTAGTAACAACTAACCACATTTAATGTTTATACCTACAGCTACCGACAATAAAACATTTAAACACTCTAGTAACAACTAACCACATTTAATGTCTATACCTACAATAAAACATTTAGACACTCTAGTAACAACTGACCACATTTAATGTTTATCCATACAGCTACCAACAATAACGTACCTAGGAACAAATAACAAAAATGAAGTCGTTTATACATTCGAGTAGTAATAGTAATAAAAATTTAAGGTTATGGAGGAACAATGAAACATGATGAAGACAACTGTGAAGAATAATGAAACTTTAAGGCACTTCGGGAACAACATACGATGGAGATTTCTTTCCTATACGACAACTAACAATAATGAACCTTAAGGAAGAACATAATGATGTAAATATATGCCACACAACTAACAACTATAATAAAGCTTTATGAACAAAACACAACAATGTAAATGTGTACCAACAACTAGCAATAATAACGGAGATTTAGAAACAACACACCACTAGCAACAATAGTGAAACTTAAGAAACAACACACAACTAGCAACAATAGCGACGCTTAAGAAACAACACACACCACTAGCAACAATAGTGAAACTTAAGAAACAACACACAACTAGCAACAATAGCGACGCTTAAGAAACAACACACACAACTAGCAACAATAGTGTAGTTTAAGGAACAACAAATAACTATCAACAATAGCGACGCTTAAGAAACAACACACACGACTAGCAACAGTAGTGAAGTTTAAGAAACAACAAATAACTATCAACAATAGTGAAGCTTAAGGAACAATACACAACTAGCAACAATAGCGGCGCTTTATAAATATCTCACGTTGTAATAAAGTTAAGCAAAAAATAAAAATACACAATACAATCTCTGGAGTTTTATCTAAAGTACATAAATTTAAGTTGCTTTATGAACAATAATGATGGTATTGGTGCTCACAGTTAGTGACAGTAAAGGTTTATAAACACTCAACAATGTAGAAACTAATGCAAATTCATATGAACTAATTATAATATGACTTCTAACGAGGATACTCAAATAATGATTCATTGATTAATAGTAATCAGTTTCTAGTTCTATGATTATGATATTGGCAGGTTGACTGCCATATGACCCACCGGTGGGTCACAACCGACTTCTAGTTATGGACCGCGTGACACACCGGTGGGTCACAGACAGTTATGTTTCGAAGCCAAATTTCTCTCGTGGGACATGAGTTTGGGACACTGTGACTTCTCCTGGGCACCTTTTGAGTGTTTAATTTTATTCATACTTAATTTATTATGAGGCAGCCAACGTGTTAATTACTTCTAATAACTTTCTTTTAGAGTATTGCTTTCATTCGTTTGTAAATTACGTTACGAAACAGTTTTAGTCCTAGTACTAGTAATAAACGACCTTATAACACCATATTTGTTAGTTTTCTTTCACTGGACACTCAACGTTTCGCTTTACAGCTTCTTCAGGAGTGTTCTACTAAAAACAAACCGTAAATGACAGTACAAAGCTTCAAGTGAAGAATTAAAGAATTCTTGAATTAAAGACAAATAACAAACTGTCGTTTATTACTAGAATTAAAATGCCTTTTACACACCAATATGCACTAAATAAATTAAATAAGGGTTAGTCCTATTCTACACAGCTTATTTGTCTCCAGAATGTATCACTATTTAACCAATACATTTCTAGGTATAGAGATGAATAAAAATTGTGTGTTACTTCGTTAAATTTTATGCCGATATTATACTTTAAATGAAGATTTTGTGTTCAGTTAAATAATGTAGTCAGTTTAGGTATAGAGATGAATGAAAATTGTGTGTGACTTCGTTAAATTCTATGCCGATATTATACTTTAAATGAAGATTTTGTGTTCAGTTAAATACTGTAGTCAGTTAAAAATTGTGTGTGACTTCGTTAAATTCTATGCCGATATTATACTTTAAATGAAGATTTTGTGTTCAGTTAAATCACTGCCATACGTATAAATTCATTGTCTTGTCTAATGTGTGGAATAACATATAAATTTAAGTGTACTTAATAAAAAAAAATTGTCAGATCTAGATAATTCATAATCTCGTAAACATTTAACAAATTTAACTGAGTCCACGAAACTCACGAATCTCCGTGGGTCAGCATTAAGAATTTATAAAGTAAGATTAAAATAGTCACTGTTCCTAAACGTATTTTAAATAAGTAATACTTTATTTATACAAAAACAAAATAATTGGGTTCGCAGGAAATAAAGCGTTAAACAGCGACGTAAGTTTAATGTAGAAAGCGGTACCAGCTAATGCAAGAAAATTTTGGTTTATAATTCTGACGTTTTCTTTTTTACCTGTTTTATATTTTCCCATTGTTTCAAGTTACCATTTAAACAGAGTTTTCACAGAAATATTTGCTGTATTTGAACACTTATCGTTATAACTAAAAAGTACTCATTAACAACTTGACACATCCACTCAAAACTCGATAATATATTTATAAAGAACACACAAAAAAAAAGTTTTAAGAAACTATATTTTGACTGTAGAGGGCAGGACCAGTCGAGCTCAACTTTTTTAGGGGGCGCCGTATATCTTTTTATATTATAAATGAAAAGAAATGTTAATAATACTCGTTATTACAAAATCAGTGTAGATAAAACATTTTGGTGAGAAACGAACGATGCAGATTAAATATACTTTCTGTTTATCTTCTTATATCGAGTAATACACCAATCAAAATAAGATAAATCTATGTTGAAAAATTAAAATAATAGATCGTCCAACATACCTCGTCGCCATGTTTGTTTATCGACTGAAAGATTCTGCTGGATATTATAAAGAGGTTAACTCCTCGAAAAATCATACATCTCAATATTAGTTAACCTTGAACCACAAATCTATGGCAAATATACTGTGAGAGTGCGGTAAACCTTTTTTTTTTCTTGAGATAGAATAATACATTTAGATTTTAGAGTGACGTGTAACATATTTTACGAACGACCTATCAGAACTGTTTTCAGTGTTAGCTAACATCTTATTAGTCGGCCATTTGACCGCTACATATCCGTTGCACACGAATAGAAAACCGAGATTTATGATTTCAGACAGATAAGGAAGGTGTATTCTAATAATCTCAAAATAATAAGACAAACATAATATATTTTCAAGCTTCCTTATTGGCTAAAATGCCTGTCGCAGCCCTGCATTCAAGATTAGTTAAGGAGTGGTAAGTGCGCTTTGTATTCGAGTAAAAAGACCTCTGACCAACAAATCATTTTTTTCCCTCACGCCCGGCTTGTCAAGCCATTAAGCTCCGCCTTCCAGAGTTTTAGACCGCCTTTCCTAATACGACCAATCAAGTAAAGGAGGCGAGACGAAAGTATACGGAATATCTTGCATAGCGAATTAGAAAACGATCGATCAAGCTGTATCTCCCCGTGTTTATGTGGCGGCCATGATGACTTGCGGAGAAACCAGCCTAAGCCAATTGGGTTTCTAGCTATATCGATGTAATGTCTAAATAAGCCACGTATAACTTATTTTCCAAAATCTTAAATGGTTTTACATTTTTAGCAAAATAAAATTCTCAAAAAATTTTAATACGTAATTCCCAAAAATAATTTTAGTTAATATTAAAACTTTATTATATTATATTCCCATGAATAATATTTCACCGAATATTATGCCTTTTAACAATTGAATTTTTGGTCTTGTAATTTTATCTTAATATGGTTAATAACGAGCTGAAACACCCTAAAATTTTACTAATACAGTGAAAATTTGTTAACGCGTTCTTCAGTGGAACATAACCACTTGTAAATGTAAATTGTATTTGAATTTGAATAATATTTTTTTTTGAAGAACGAAAAAATGTACTCTTCTGCCGTACCTCATGCGCACAAATAGCCCTCGTTCTTCAATTTGCCGAGAGAGGGAGCAACGCGTAAAGGGATTTACGTAAGCATCACTGTGACATCATACCCATAATCCTCTAAGGATAAGAAACTATCAATGGCCGACATGCGTATCATAACACATGAAGCGTTAACACTAGATATTGGCACCTGGTGGAGAACTCTCTGCACTATCAAATTTATTTTTTTTAATCACATGCACGGAATAGAATGTAACCAATCATGACTCAACGGAGACCTATAAAGGGGGAAAAAAAAGAAGATGATGATCTCCATATATCACCACGTGCACGCACGCCTGACGACAGCAGATGCTTCAATCTGTGCGGGAAAATATATCATTCTAGATGTGTTTAATTAAGATATTAACGCATGTCTTACTGGTCATTTTCCTGAGTACGAGTACTTCACTAATCCATTTCGCTAATACATTGAATGATTTAGCTAATTTATTAAATGTATTAACGAAAATGCAGCTATATGCTTATACGGAATTTTAAAATTCGTATCGATTTTTAATTTCACCGTAAAAAAAAAAAATGTAAGAATAATCTTATCTGAATCATTTCTAGAAACAAAAGTAAAATGTATAACACACACACTACAAAAAAGAGAGTGTATTTTGGTGTATGATAAACTATTATCAGTGGTTTACTAATTTAAGTTCCAAACATTTTGTAAAAACTAAATAAACAAAGTAAAGAGGTAATAATCCAATTAATTCCAAAAGTTTATCTATTTTTTACTATTCTTTGTCATCAAACGTTTCTGTATAACACTTCCGTTTCATTGTGAGTCAGTGGTAAATTTGCTGACTCATAACTTTAAAATCCGACGTTCGATTCCTCATGATGCACAGTGAGCAGGCAGATAGGTAAAAACAACAAAGAGTTGTTACACCTTCATTACGATTGTTTTTTACTCACACTCACCCTAAAACATCTTAAAGTCCAACTTTGTCTGTTTGTAATTAAACACAAAGCTACACAGTGGGCTATCTGTGCTCTTCCCACCACGGGTACCGAAACCCGGTTTATAGCATTGTAAGTTGGAAGACATACCGCTGTGTCACTGGGAGGCCAGTCTAGTTTAAAATGTAATTTTACATAAAGATAAACTATGTTAAAAAAATTGTAAAAGATGTCAAGCTGAAGTTTGAGATGTTTTCGGACTGAAGTAAAATGGTGGCAATGAAGATTTAACTTTTGAAATTAGTCGTAATTAAAGTTTCTCTGAGAAACATGTTACGTATCATCCAGTTGTAGTTGCGAAATTACAAATTTTGAACCTTAAAGACTAACAGGCATTTAACTAAAGAATATTGCAGAACATGTTTACTATATATATATATAGTTAACTAAAGAATATTGAGCAATATGTTTAATATATGTATGTATGTATATATGTATATATATATATATACA
>NW_013666572.1:49770-60922 GCF_000517525.1 Limulus polyphemus | reverse complement strand
TTAACTAAAGAATATTGCAGAACATGTTTACTATATATATAGTTATTTAACTAAAGAATATTGCAGAACATGTTTACTATATATATAGTTATTTAACTAAAGAATATTGCAGAACATGTTTACTATATATATAGTTATTTAACTAAAGAATATTGAGCAATATGTTTAATATATGTATGTATGTATATATGTATATATATATATATACAGTTAAGATTAATTTTTGAGTTGTAATATTAATTTTCAATACGTATATTTTAGTTAGAGCTTTTGACTGAAAGATTGCTTTAGCAATTCAATCAACGGAATGAACTAGGCTTAATATCCATTTACTATTTATTAAGCCTTGCTATTCGGTAATACAATTCATCGCCAACCAATTTTAGTGCTGTTTATTAAGCCTTATTATTCAATGATAGAATTCACCAAAATCTAATTTTAGTAATTCGATGACGAGGAACCCACTTTGAGACTAATAATGGTTGGAGACGGCTTGAATGGGTAATGAAGAAAAACTTTAATATAAGTTTAACATAACAGTAAATGTATTGAAGAAAGATGCCTCTTCTAAGTTTTGCAACAGTATCCGGTCATGTGACATCTTTGTTCACTACTATATATATATACCCGTGTCAGTGTAAATTACTTGTATCTGATGATGGCAAAACCTTGTCGAAACGTTGTACATTTGCTGTTATGTTAAACTTATATTAAAGTTTTTCTTCGTTAACCATTCAAGCCGTCTCCAACCATTATTAATTTTAGTAATGTTTGTCATTAAGCCTTGCTATTCAATGATAGAATTCATCCCACCTATTTTTAGTGTTGTTTATTAAGCCTTATTATTCAATGATAGAATTCATCCCACCTATTTTTAGTGTTGTTTATTAAGCCTAGCTATTCAATGATGAAATTCATCACCGTCTAATTTCGGCGCTGAATCTCTTTAGTACAAGTTTTCTTTTCATTGTAAAATTATTATAGATATTATTATTTCTCCAAGCAAACTCTATTGGCCTAAGTTACACATGCTGTGAATATGAAAAAGGCATTCGTTAGTGTTGCATATGAACAATGTTGCATTGAACAATGAATGATTATTACAAGCATAATCACATGTAGCAACGCCAACAGTTTTACTTAAAATAACGTAAGAAATAAAAGTACGAAAATAATGATCAAACAAAGACGAAATGTATCCATATAAATATAATAGTAATGTCGTTGTCTGTTGTATGTTCATGTAACTACTTCGCAGGGGGTAAATGGATCTTCATCAAAATTGTAATGGAAGTTCATTAGGTACATACAAGTTTTCAGTTATGCGTTTGGCAGTCTGTATGGGCGTTTTGATATATATATATATATTTTTTTTTTACAATTACATATAAGGGAGGCAACTTTTCATGTCCTAAGATAACCTTTCATTAGTCATGAATCTACATAACTTTCGTCCAGGGTACGGATACTCCGGCTAGTACATAATATATTTTTTAAGCATATACTATAAAAAGTACATACAAATCAAAAGTGTAAAGACTAAGTATTTCTACTAAAAAAATCAGCAATAAATTATGCAAACATAACTTCTAAATAATTATAATGGATGTTATTTTATTTTCGAATTTTTCGTTTGTAATATATATATATTTGTGACAGAGCTACTAAGCTACACTGTCCATAATTTCGAACTACTTGGCAATCAGCAGCACCCTACCACCCACCATAAATGCTAAGGGATTACCTGCCACTCTCATAACACACCCAGAGTTTGAAGTGTGGAAAATATATTGTGATATCACAAGAATTCGAACCTGTATCGCCAACACCGAAATCCAGATCTGTACTACTGGGCCAACCCGGGGCCCACATTTTCTTTTCAAAAGTTAAAATTACAAATCATTTTAACAAATAGTTGTAAAGTTGTTCAAAAGATGCCAAATTTAAATGTTAAGGCTATTTCCCTCGCGTTAGATAAAGTTATTTTGTTTTATCAAGTTTAAACTGATAGGGAGACAACTTGTTTTTTTACAGTCATAGTGTATATACATATATGCTGAGTATGAACATAAAAAAAAAACACAATAAAAGGAACTTTGAAAATTAATGAACAGCACGTTTGTTCTCGTCTTCCTCCCAGAGTAAAAATATTGAATGACGAAACGTGTAAAAACTTATCTTAATAACATCTGCTCAACACGAGCATAATAAATGAAAGAACACAAGAAACGAACCTTGAAAAAGAATTATAACAAAATAACTGGTACAAATACTAATGTTATTATTTCACTATAGATGAAACTTTTATGTACTTTTAGATAAGATAAAGAAAAGGTAAAGTGTTATAATTATCGCTATAACTGAACGTTAAAAATGGTAAAAAGAAAAATGCAAGCAAAAAGAGAATCAATCAGTTTTTTTTTTATGAAAATGTGTAATGCAACAATATATGTACAGGGTGAACACGAGAGAGTCATGAAAATATCTCATAAACATGAGATTTCCCCCTTACTTCCACTAAAATTTCTTTTCTTAGACAAAAGAAAAAAAAAGTTTTAATTCAATTTCCCTGGGATTCATTTCTTTTATATTTGAATTTTCCTTAATTTTCTGAAAATCAGTTTTTACACTTTTGTTTTCCATTTCGTATTATATTACCAGGGAAGTTGTTTTAATGGAAAACGTGTGTTGTAATAACATATGTTGAAGACAAAGGAGATAGGGAAGCATTAAGTGAAATCGTGTATTACAATAGCATATTTAAACCAGAGTAGAAAGTACTGTTTGACAAGTATTCAACAGTTATCCATTGTTAACTAATTTAGTACTGTAATCCAGGTTCAGGTACTGTGTTTAAATTATATATATCCTTAACAATAACATTCAGGTTTACTATAGAAACCCCCATGCGGTTGATACTATTTACACAGTAAACAACGCTCACCCCACAGTGTGCAAATCGCGTTTGCGCAAATAACTTTATGCAGATAAATTCGATTCCATTCTAAAGCAGCAGCACGCCGACTAACGTTTGTGGTTATCATTAGCAGGAGCTCCAATCTGAAGCTTAAGTAACCACTAAGCTCAACGTTCTTGTTCTGTACATGTAAATGATATATATATATATATATTACATAGGCATGCATATTTACTTAAGTGTAAACTACATGCAACGTTTTGCCATTAGACGTGTTAAAACGCCTTGTAAAGTAAAAATGCGATGTTTGCATTCTTAATATTTCGTGTAAACGGTTACAGAATAAGCTGATGCGACTCGCACGGTTTTCATTTTTATGAACCATTGTCTGAGCATTTAACTTAGCAGTTACTTTAACTTCAGATCTGAAGCTCCTGCTAATGATAAATCTTAATACTTTATTTAAGCGTGTCTCCAGTCTTTAAAGTTACTAAATTAACTAGTCTTTTCTTTTCACTCTGAGGTCACTATTAATCTTATATGACTTTTGATAATAACTGTAGTGATAATTAATAACAGCAGTGCTTTCTATATCTTTCATAAACACAGGCCTGCGATGGTTTTATTGTCTTGAAATTTGTACGTGTTCTACAATAATTTCTGTACGCTGAATCCGAAAATGATATCAATTTTTCTCCATCGCGAACAGATTTTTCACAAAACGTCATAACGCAATACATAAAAGAAAGACCACAACACGCAGTTTTGAGACTAAAATACATAGGTTTCACAAATAAAATCAGGATGAATGAGGATGCATATTCGTTTGACATCAATGTTCTTCCCTTTTCTTCAGTTTGTTTGTATTTTTGCTAACGAATATTATAATATATTTTTTTTTATTGTGGTAAGCGAAATAATAATTTGATTTAAGTAAGAAATGTTTTTTTTCCTGATTTGTAAAAATATTTACGTGATAGAAAACAATAAATATTATTTTCGAAATCTGCGTAGCTGAATTATGGAAAATTCGTTATTACAACCAAAACAACTTTTATGAAGTTTAAATTCGCAGGCCTGTGTTATCTGTATACATTCTCTCTGACTGATTGTTTCTGAAAAGCACCGAATAAAGTAAACATCAAGATAATTTTTTAAAGGGTTTTTGTTTCTTACTATTCGTAAAATGTAAATTGTTTTGTTGTAAACAAAACCGGTTTCTCATGTTAGTGATCAGAGTAATAGATAACTAATTTTTATAAACTATCACATAATTTAATTTCTGCTAACCAACTAAAAAAAAAAAAAACAGACTATCGCAATCACGTGACTTCACTGGTTGTTACAGAAGTAAAAAGACACTTAGCGCAAGTAGGTCTCAAGTTCGGGGTGAAAAATTTCCAACAAAATGCCTGCAACTTTAATATAGCAAAAAAAAGGAATGGTTAATTAACACAAGTAAACAGTTTCAACTATATGCTCTTAAAAAGATCTTAGTAGTAAATTAAGAGTTTGTTAGAATTTATAGCCTTTCGTTTCTAAATCTAAATAATATTACAAATGATTGTAATAACGATTTCTTGCCATTAGTTTCATTGTCATCAACAGTCAGGCAGCTACAAGTTCTGTTGGAAACGTAATTTCATTGTCATCAACAATCAGGCAGCTACAAGTTCTGTTGAGAAACGTGTGTAGCAAGTACGAAAAAAAAAATGTGATTAATAATAACAACTACAACGTAATTCGACCACATAGATAACTGTGTGTGTGTGTGTGGTAGGGGGTAACTTTTGCCAAAACAAACAATGTATTGCTTTTATATATTTAACCTTTCGAAACTACATCTTATGTTAATTTCAGTAAAAAAGAAAACATTATTTTCATTATAAATAGTTTCTTATTTTGATTTTGTGCTCTGAATAATTACCTTACATCCGCTAGATTCCTTTTTTTAGGGGGGGAGAGGGGTTTATGTTCATTGCACTTTATGAAGGGTAATTCAACGTCAATCAATAGTAATTTTCGATCAGAACAAAGTACCTAATTAGATTCAAAATAAAATTAAACCCGGTAGTGAGTATAGCTAACTAAATATACTGCTCTTACGTACTTAATTATAACTATTATAATGCACTGCTCATCAGTTGAGTACCCTCTGTTACCGACATTTTCAACCGTTAACCCAATAGTATTTAATGAGGCTCAATCATCTTAAGATTTCAATAGGATAGTCTTAAATCCATGTACAAAGCTAGCAGAGCAAAAGTATCTCTAAAGTGACATAAAATAAAAATATAACAAATATAAAAATATACTAATAAATATTCCTATATTATGTGAACAGTGGAGCAGCTTATAACTTGTTAAAGCAAAATATTAAGGGCTTTTTAGAGAAAAAAAAACACCTTTCGTATCTATAGGTCTCTATACACAAAACACGTTTGATATATTTTGGGGATAAATTTTTGTTTCTTAGTTTCTTATTAAACACAAAAATATACAATCGGCTATCTGTGCTGTGCTCACCACGGGTATCGAAACCCGGGTTTTAGTGTTATAAGCCTTCAGACTTACCGCTGAGCCACCAGGGAACGTAGGGATAAAATTACTGAAGTTTGTTTGTTTGTTTGTTTGTAATTATGCACAAAGCTACACACTGGGCTATCCGTGCTCTGCCCAGCACGGGTATCAAAACCCGGTTTCTAGCGTTGTAAGTCCCCAGACATGACGCTGTGCTACTTGGGGGGGGGGCAATTACTGAAGTAAAAATATTAAAAGCATACGTCAAAATAATAGCAAAAAATTTTAATTTGCCTTTTTTTTTTACGTACGTAATCGTCATGTGACATAAGAACTGCCTTATGATAAAGTTTTGGTGACCATTAAAATTGTGTAAACAGTGTTTTAACGACGTACAGCAAAATTTTAAGTTTTATTAATATTTTGCTGATACTTTATGAAACTTCGTTCAGACCCTTTACTTTTTAAGGTTGATTTCAGAGTGTGTATTGATTTTGTGCTTCAAAGAGTCATAAAAACATCCAAGTTTTACTGGAAAGCTATAACTTATGCTTCATTCTCTCCTACAATCTAAAACTTAATGACAAGCACCACATTTTCTCTCGAATAGGCACATTATTGGTAAAAACACACCAGGAACCAACAGCTAATGGGCGTTCACTCTTACATTCCACCCACCACACCTACACGTAGCGAACACAGAAACTGGGTGGTGTCGTGATCGATCACAGACAACTATAGGAAATCAATCTATTGATTGGTACCTACCAAACTGACTTCTCATCCAGGGGTAGAGGGGGCTCGGAAGAGCCCCGGATGATGGAGGAGGCTGGCTTGCAGGATTGAGAACGTTGGGCGGATTTCCCGCCGTTGGTGAGTACATCTGTTGCTGAGGAGGGCCAGAGTGGAGAGGGCTCTGGCAGGGCTGCTGGTGCATGTTGGTAGGACACTCGGACGATACTGGCCTGGGAACGCCATTCGGATCGTGATGAAGCTGTTGTTGCTGTGGTGGTGGGGGAGGCTGCTGTAGGGGTGGCTGTTGCATCTTACAACTCGGATACTGGGTCATGTTTTGGTGCTGAGGTCCGGTGCCATTTGGTGACCCTCTACAGTTCTGACCATCTTGTTGAGGGACATAAGCGTTGGGATGTGTTAGCGGCCCATGAGGGGGAGGTGGTTGGTGAGCTGGCTGAGGCGGATGGGGAAGAGCCGGAGGTCCAGGAGGTTGCTGACCACAGTGGTTCCCATAGTAAGTTTCAGGAGGGCTAGGGGAATTGGGCGATGAAGTGATCGGTCGAATTTCCAAACGGTCGTAAGGGGGGAAGCGCGGATAAGTACCTGCTCCCTGGGAAGGAGACGAGCAGTATTGTGTGTGAGCCAGATACTGACGTGAGACTTGTTCACAAGTCTCACCGTTGGGCTGGGTGTGTACTGGCTGGTTGTTGTAGTGGTCGCCAGTTCGTAAATCAGTGAGATACGAGCTTGTAAAATATGAGTTCATGCTCTGATGATTTGTGGTTAGTTAGATGCAGAATCACACTAAGTGAGAAAGTCCTGTAGTTTCAGTTGACTGCGCAAGCGCGATGAGTTGGGATTCGATAGTTCTTGGGTAGGATAACCAATGGGAGTTCTCCAGCTATCCACTCCTGAAAAAAAGAAGAGACGTGACAAAAATTAGAAAGTACTAAAAATAATGTATATTGACAACATTAGGACAACATGTGTAAAGCAAGACTTTTGATACTATAACCGTTTGTTAACAGCCACGAAACGTTATTAAATTTGAATAAGAGACAAGAACAGCTCCGACCAGTGGGGAGTGACCAAAGGTTACAATGGGCTGGGTAGAGGGGTAGCAATTAATTTTAACTTCTGGGCTTCTCTTAACCATTCAATTAACCATTTTGTCTGGAATACTATCTCGTTAAATTAACGAAAATTACAATAAAAAAAACACATTATTTTGAAACAAAACTTTATAGAAAACTCCCCAAAAATATTTTTCTTGGCTGATATTATATATATATTTTTTCTTAAACACAATAAATTAGATTATAACACCAACTTCTCTCAAGTCGCTCTGTTCCGAATCTTGTTCATGAATTTCATTTCGTGCATTCCTGCGTGAAAGTTATCATAATGTTGCCTGCTGCTGTTGAAAAAAAACATAAATTCATTTTCTTAAGATAGTGTAGAGTCCTTATATCACGGCTATTGTCGTTTCTCACGCGAACTCTCGTGAAACTACTTGTCATTTTAAGCAAAATACTCACCAGAATGAAACTTCGAATGGAAAAAAGAAATTTTCAGTTTCATTCACTTATAAATCTCTGACTAAAATCTCTGACTAATTTCAGTTTCATTCACTTATAAATTCTCTGACTAATTCTAGAAACGAAAATAAGTTATATAGTTTTTTTTTTCAGATCACTGGCTCTTTTCTCTCTAGCTTTAGCTTCACACTCTTTCAATGTACAACATTAACATCAGAAAGCTGATACAAATTAAAAGAAGTAAGGCGTGTATCTGTAAATAAAATCAGATTGACAAACATGGCTCTTGGGCACTAATCCCAGCCTTTCCAATAATCTTATCTGGATAATCAATCTTCTTTGATTGCATGGAACACCAATAAACGACTATTTAAGTAGATTGTTAGAGCTAACTTCAGCTGCCAATGAAATGACTCTTATCTACTCGTTACAGAGAATTTTGTGTTTAAGAGATTCTTATTGCGATTAGTTGTTCGATAAATGAGCGTAATGCTCCAATTACAACAGCAATATGCCGCGTTTCATAAAACACAAGTGTTTGTTTGTACCTTCGAGGAAAAATATGTTTTTAGGAAGACTTTTGGGGATCAGAACACGTGTTATATCCTACATTTTAGTCGTGAATGATTCGTATAATGGTAGTTCGTATTGTATCAAGAAAATTATCAACTTATCCAGCAACTGTACTTACATTTCAACTGAAGTCAGTTGATGTGTAAACTGTTAAGATTAGAACTTCTTCCCTAAAAACTGAGTGAAATAACTCACTACTCTGTTGTTAGACTACACTTGTCGCACGTGGTAGGCTATAGTCAGCCAGGACCTTGTTCCCCTTTCAAGCTACTTGCGAACTTTGTGGTTGAGAATTTTCATGCACCCTACACATCGCCATTACAAGTTGAATCTGACCCATGATTTTCAAAACGTACTTCAGAAATCCCCATAAAAATTGCCACGATTCTTCAGTTGCCCGTCAGGTTCCACGAGCCTGTGATTGGTTGCAGATGCTCACGCCTCTGTGATCAGTCCTGTTTCATTTTTTTGTTCATACCAAATTACAGCGGGTGCATTATTGATGTGAACCATAGGAATCAAATGCGCATGGAGCCAGCTCTCGAAAAGCAAAACTTTCTACAAGATTACAGTACAGTCACGTCAGGAATACGCCGGTTTTTGTTTTGTTTTTTTTTGTTTTTTTCAGCAGGTAAATCAGAGATGATCATACTTTCATCTTCAATAATAAAAGGGTCTTTGTCAAGTATGAGGAAAATCTTTGTTAGTGTTTGCATTTTAAGAGTGGTTTTGTTTGCTGAGGCGTTGGAGTATCCAAAGAAACCTCTCTCGGTTTTCCACCAATGACAGGGCAGGTTGCAATGGTACCAAAATTGCAGGTAATTTTATCTCGCTCTAGCAATTACAGATATCATGCAAGTGTACTTTTATACATCCCAGATAAGGATTTTTTTTAATATAACCTTATAGGAATATTCTGATTATACGTTTGTTTAATTATTCTGCTGTTTTTGTCATTCGAGTTAATTTATGTGTAAATAATAGGGCGGAATTTCTACAAGGCAGAGAAGAAACCAAAAAGAACAAGATATATATATATACTGATTTAACAAATAAACCCATAACAAATAAACCCAAAATCCTTTATGTGAACGCTACTTGCCATAACACTGGAGCAAGAAATAAAACAAATATTCAGAATATTTTTAGTAATTTTTGCATTCAGTTTGTATTGTTTCTGATTAAAAAAAAAAGACAAACAATTATTTTATAACATTGAATAACATTGTATAACATTGAAATAACCCACGTGATAACTCTCTCTTGCTAATAATAATTTCAGACGTACGATGAGTTAAACAGCGACAAAAGACTTATTGATTTTATTCTTTTTGCCAATTTTGTCTGTAATTATTGCATATGATCCTGTTAGTCCTTTGAAAAATATGTTTTGTACAAGTAATGTAAAATGTCTATATATATGTTCATATATATATGTATTTCGTTATATAAATAACGTGAAAATACTATTACTTGCAGGTATATATGTATATATATATATTGGTCTTTGAGTGACGTGAAGGCATTGTAACTTGTGTGTATATACATAGTTGTATTTTCGTCTATGAGTGACGTGAGGGCACTGTTACTTGTATGAATATACAGATATGTGTTTTTCTCTATGAGAGACATGAAGGCACTGTTACTTGTATAAATATACAGATATGTGTTTTTCTCTATGAGAGACATGAAGGCACTGTTACTTTATAAATATACATATTTGTATTTTATTTCATGAATGATTTGAAGGCACCGTTGAATGCATGTATCTGTGATTATTGCAAGTAAAACAGGAAATGACCATTATTCACAAACAAACTGATCATCAGAGAAAATATAATCCAAATAAAAAGAAAACGATATAAGCCAGATGTGAACATTGAAAACTGTCAACCGTATTTAGAAGGACATCACTAACATGAACTGTGGACCAGCTTTCCTAACATGTGATATTTATTAACGTGCAAGTAACTTGTAGGATACTTGGACACTTTTAAACATAATTTGCTTGTATTTACCATTTGTTTTTCAAACCCCTGTCTTGTAATGTCGTTTCGATGTAAACAGGTTGTTTACATTTCTACGTTCCCATAAAAAGCTTTTCGTAGAGGTCCTTAATTATAAGATGGTTTCGTGTGTGTATTACAGAATACATCAATGGGTACAATAAACACCCATCTGTACAAACAACAAGCAGTGTCGACCAGGCAGTTCTAGCACATTTCAAGCCATGTTTATGACAAACCAACTTTTACAACAGGCTTTAAATAACTTTAGGAGTACTCAACCTGTTAGCACGTGTACCGTGACATCATCATTAGGTCACTGGGCTGGGAGTGGTAGCCGCGACAACGGCAGGTCCTTCCAGTCCACGTGGCAGAAGAAAGTGAAGTTATGAGGCCTCACAAGATCTCCTTGGAAGGCTAATTCACGTGATTTCTTTTTTTGATCCAATGCTGATACTCCAAGTTCCGAGTGATGACAAAGTAATATGTATTGACACGATTATTCGAAGATGTAAGCTCAGCTATAAAGCTTATCGTGTATTCAAATCTTATTTACGAGCGTGACACGTGTTTCGACTGCAGAGAGTGACGTTTAGTACCAACATCAAAGTAAAAGAGCTTGATAAAGTTTCACGTAATATCGCACTTGAAGAAGCGATGTAAAGAACACAGTTCTGAGGCTGCCAACAGTGTATAATTGACCGTAAATAAGTTGAATGGCTGGACTTAACACTCAAAAGTATACAGACTCTACCTGAACACAGTTGTTTAAAGTGTTCTCAGGAAAATTAAAAACTTGTCTCATCTTTGCACTCTAGCAAGCTTTTTCGACGAGATATTAGTAAATCTATTATTTTCACTCG
>NW_013666572.1:35086-48770 GCF_000517525.1 Limulus polyphemus | reverse complement strand
TACAAGTTAACTTAGGAGGATTAGTAGGCATGTTACGTGAAGTGACGTTCATCTTCAGATTATATGTGTACGTGTATGTACAAGTTAACTTAGATACACGTACACCTAATAATCTGAAGATGAACGTAATACTCCTACTACCACAGAGTCTCAATTCACAATAGAACTACAGCCTCCGTTTTGTTTTTGTTCGTGAACAAAGCGTCTATTCTTAGAAAACATCTGAGCTACTAGATCGATTGCAATAAATTAAACTGCATCTTATATTCAGAAAATTGCTATAGAAAATGTAGAGTATTGATCCTAGTAAAGAAGAGAAAAGTGCATTTTTTCAAACAGTTTTAAGAAGAAGAGCAGAACAAAATATACAGTTATAGTGTGAATTCTGATTCAAAGAATACAGCGTACCGAGTCTCAACTGTACAGAATTTGCACGTGACACACAAAGAAAAAGACGATTACTCGATCATAGATATTCATAGTTCAAAGTCTCCATAGAATTTGTTTTTCATATTCAAATGACATTTTTATGAATATATATATACGTGAGACTGCAGCAATAAATGTATTGTAAATAAAAATAATATCGTGCATAAAATAATATCAAGCTGTTATGATCGGTCATTATTAGTTCCTAAAATTGTCATTGTTTATATGGATAGCTTTTCCTGGCGGTGAATGTAATAAACGTATCATTCTGTAGGTTTTAACGAGTATTTTTGTACGCTCAGTCACTCTTTGAAATTGAATAAGATTGAAATTGGTATTGTGGAATTATATATATATATATACATATACTCTACTAAGCTGATATAAAAATCATGAGGTTAGTTGTTTTATGATGACAACAGAATTATGCACAAAATTTATAGATACTTCATTCTACAAATTATTGTAAAAAAAACCAAAAAAAAACCCTGCAATATTGAATATCGAATGTTTGGTGGTGAAAAGAACATGTTTGAAATATCAATTTGATATCCAGTAGTCTTAATATTGCATTGATATGCATAATAAAAGCATAAATCTATTTTTTTTCTGCTACTCTGGGAGATTTATAGTGATAAGGAAATGTTCGTTTTGAATTCACTAACTTGTAATATTCAATAATGGGGATATATACGCATTTAACTTATAGTTTTAGCTTAGACACCCGAAAAAAAAAGAGGGAAAATATGCTTAGATAAGACTGTTGAAATCCTACACAGCTTACCCTATGTCACCACCGTGTATTGTTTTTGATACTGTCAACTGAACATAAGCACTTATCAGAGAAAGTAGATCCACAATATGAGCGAAAACTCGTGATCCTCCGAAACTTTCGTTGTCAGAGATAAACTTACCGAGAATGCTCTAATAATGTTTTCATAATTTTATTTTACTATTGAGGCTCCCAGTGTTAGCCTTCTACAATATAACCTACTTCTTAAGGTGTTAAACGCATTTGCTCTGGGTGTATTCGCGATGTTCTTTAGGTTCCTCATTAATGTACGGATATAAGTAAAAGTAAAGTTTATAAAGTTCTGTAATAAACAAGTGGTTCATTGCTACTGAGGTATCTTCATAAATATGTGAATTATTCCAAAACCACTGGGAGTATACGCCCCGGCCATTTGTATGTGCCACCGCAACGTATTGCATAAGTTTTCTCTCTTGTTACTACTCAGTCTTCAGGCTGTTTATTGTACTCAATACCATAGAATTGTTATTCGTCTCTAGTTTTCAGACTGATTAACGTATTGTACGTTCCATAGTGTTATCTTTTACCACTATTCAGTTCTCAGACTGATTAATGTACTATATACCACACTGTTGTCTTTTGTCTCTAATCAGTTTTCAGACTGATTAACGAACTGTATGCCATAGTGTTATCTTTTGCTACTAGTTTTGTACAGAACTGGCAAGTGTTTCTACTTCATATCTCTTATTGTTTTATCTTTCGAGCAAATACAAGCACGTTGATAATATTTTAACATTATACATCATAACTATGATATACAGTTCGTTAATCAGTCTTAAAACTGAGTAATAGCAAAAGATAACACTATTGTATACAGTACGTTAACTAGTCTGAAAACTGAGTAGTAACAAAAGATAACACTATTGTATATAGTACGTTAACTAGTCTGAAAACTGAGTAATAGCAAAAGATAACACTATTGTATACAGTACGTTAACTAGTCTGAAAACTGAGTAATAGCAAAAGATAACACTATTGTATACAGTACGTTAACTAGTCTGAAAACTGAGTAATAGCAAAAGATAACACTATTGTATACAGTACGTTAACTAGTCTGAAAACTGAGTAGTAGCAAATGATAGCACCATTGCATACAGTACGTTAATCAGTCTTAAAACTGAATAGTAGCAAAAGATAACACAATGGTATACAGTTCGTTAATCAGTCTTAAAACTGAGTAATAGCAAAAGATAACACTATGATATACAGTACGTTAACTAGTCTGAAAACTGAGTAGTAACAAAAGATAACACTATTGTATACAGTACGATAATCAGTCTTAAAAGTGAGTATATGAGTATAGCGTTTAAACATGTAGTGCGTAAAACTGCTATACTCATATGTTTAAACATGTAGTGCGTAAAACTGCTATACTCATATGTTTAAACACGTAATGCGTGTATGTCATATAAAATAAGAATTAGATTGAGCTAAGAAAATACAACATTATTCTTGTAGTGTCGATAACAAAAGTCAGATAAAATATCATTAAAACTTCTTGCTATCTTTCGAGAAACCAGTATACCTATTTCCGTTCAGTATCACTTCAAATGTAGCATTAAAAAAGAAAGAACCACTGGTTGTAGTGTACCAGATTTTGATAACGCGTTTTATCCCGGAAAAAAAAGACGCGTGCCGACACTTTAATATCTATATACAAAGCACTTTGTTATCATTTTTCTAGCGTGAAATTGTGTCGAAATATAAAATATAATTTAAATATAACGCTCTTCCTCTTTTTTATGCCACCGAGATATATTACCCGTCGTAACATTCCCCCGTAACGAGAGTATTTCATCGAAAAGATTCGAAGCTAAAATAGTTTTGGATGCGCAGGATCAAACATAGGTTTAGGTTTTTTTTTTTCCTTAATACAGAATATAAACATAAAAATATTATATTTATGAAAGTTATATACACTTAATTTTAAATAATTATCTTGTTTACACGTATCCTTTAACCGCGATGAAAAAGTATTGCTTTTTTTCTGTTGTTTATTTTTTTTCGTTTACATGTTTAATTTAACTCATTTTCCACATTTTCTAACCAGTCATAGTTTTTTCCTTTATTATTGTTGTCAGCCATTCTCTGTTGATTTTTCTGTTTATCCCCTTTCTGATTAGTTGTTGTTTGTATTGTTCAACACGTTATTTTATTTTAAATAAAAACCCATTCCAAATGTTCAAGTTTACTTTGGGTGGTTTAGATGGAGTTTTTGCTAGGACTGGTTATACCAATGAAAGTGACGAAAAATATTAAACCCAAACTGAAAATGTTTAGAACTTGTATTTACATGCCTATTTAAACATGCCTGTTTAAAATGCCCCAGACTGTAGAGAACTACACGATTTAATCAATCTAATACAGATAATGGTTAAATAATGATAACATGTGGGGGTGTGGTCCAAACATTTGGGTAGAAATCGTACTGTTTTTACCCATAAACTTAGTTTTCTTGACTATTGTCCATGTTTGTTTCGGCAAACAATAGTTAGGAGTCCAGGTTTACATAATTTCTGGAGAAACGATTTTTGGATTTTTATTAGTATTGAAGCATAGTAATGATTGCCTCAACTGCTAAGCATATATTATATGAACTATTAAACCTGAAATATAGGTTTATTTCATTAATGTTTGGTTGTAAATTATACCGTTGTTTCGAACAAGTGTATATCACATTATTTTAATACGTATAATGTTATGAAAGGTTATAAAACAATAACCACTTTGACACTAATAGTGTTTGTTTATTATACCGTTGTTTCGAACAAGTGTATATCACATTATTTTAATACGTATAATGTTATGAAAGGTTATAAAACAATAACCACTTTGACACTAATAGTGTTTGTTTATTATACCGTTGTTTCGAACAAGTGGATATCACATTATTTTAATACGTATAATGTTATGAAAGGTTATAAAACAATAACCACTTTGACACTAATAGTGTTTGTTTTAAGTGGTACTTAGTACATCATTCATTGTGAGATAATAGTTATGACCCACGTTGTCCCATAAAGTGTATAGTTTGAAGAATTCTGTTCCCTAAAATCCGCGTTATGCATTTTAAAGGCGCCATCTTTGGATCGTTTACTTTCGTAACGTATCTACTTTCAATATGCATATTTTTGCTTTCCATAGGCGACTTGAGTGTGTTCTAAACAGCTATGTAGATCCTAAACCTTAGCGAAGAGAGAGTGTAGGGGTGAATTATCTGTAAGCGGTTTTTAGAAAATAGATTGAAAATACACAAGAACAAATACGTTCACCTCTGTGGTTACTTACCACGTCCAAAGTTTCAAAGCACGTTTTTACATAAGCGAAGAAAAAGTGATTCGATACTTATTCGTGTTTTCATACAAACGCCAACATACCATTAATTATATTCCGTTTCAACAATTGTCTTATGGGATATAACATTCTCCTTAATAAGTTTAAATAAAGATCATATAAACACGCATGTTTTAAGTGTTTTTTTTCAACGTGTGTAGTTTTATTTTTAGTCAAATGTCTAAAGGACGATAAGCCGATTATGGTAACTTCCAGTTGCTATTCCGACGATAAAATCCCCGTAATGTAATGTGTTATTAAGTTAAATACAAAGAAGCATAGGACGATTAAAATATAATTTCGTAATCACGGTTACCGTTTGTAGAAGTTGTATTGTTTCACAACCGACATAATTTTATGTTAATTAAACCAAAATGAATAAATAAAACCTTCATGAAAAAATAGGATAAAATCGTTCTTTAACTGAAGGAAAATAGGATAAAACCGTTCTTTAACTGAAGGAAAATAGGATAAAACCGTTCTTTAACTGAAGGAAAATAGGATAAAACCGTTCTTTAACTGAAGAAAGATAGGACAAAACCGTTCTTTAACTGAAGGAAGATAGGATAAAACCGTTCTTTAACTGAAGAAAGATAGGATAAAACCGTTCTTTAACTGAAGAAAGATAGGATAATATGATTTCTTTTACCATTTCTGAAATGATATTGTTGTAATAAATGTTTCGAGAACTCTGTCTAGGATACATTTGTTCTTTTACAGTAAATGATTATCGGTAAAAGAATCGAGAATGCATATCATAATAGCTGTGGCAATAAATACAAATTAGTAATCCAGCTTTTGGGTAGCTAAACATTTTTACGACCACACTTCTAACTCTCACGTGCACAGTATCTCACAGGGCCTACCAAGAACCATTTTGTAACGGTGAATGTGATCGTCAGAGCCAATCGGAGAATGTTAAGAGTTGGCCTAGCCACTAGATGATGTAGAAAGGTTTATTACTCATAACTTGACATGATATACTCATTAGGCCACAAAACACGTGTGTCGTAGAAGAAGTGTGTTTGTAACAAGGTGATTACTAGACCTATTGCCCTGTAGGTTTCGTTATCAAGGATAAAATATGCGATGCTATCAGACTGTGGAGTCCGCCAGAAAGAAAAGACAAGAATCAGAAAAATGACAGGAATGTGTGTATAATACCCCCATAAGTGATCACACTAATATCTAAAGCTCTTCTAAGGATTAAAGGCAAATGTATGGGAAGGTAAATATATTTACTGTAATGAATTAAGACTGAATCTCTTAGATTGATAGATAAATATATATATATATATTGATACGCTTCGCCCTGAACACAACGAAAGCAAAATCCAAAAGGTATTTATGATTTAGAGTAGTTGATAATATTGCCCACCATTCAGTTAACGCAGAGTTGTTAGGTCTGATTTAAATCAGTTATATGCATCCATAGAATGATTTAAAGTACTTGTTAAATAGAATTATTACATTAAACAAAGCAAAACTTTTCTCATATTATAATCAGAAACGATGTATGGATAGATTATAATACTAACGAATCATTAATTAAATTTGGGATATTGAGGTTCTATTAATAATATATTCAACCAAATCCGGAACGTTAGGACTAAATCAATTGTTGGTTGATTAATAGTAGTGGAATAGTATATTATATCTAAGGGAAATTGTATTCTTCAACGAGTAGTTTTTCCTCTTTTGTTCATCGTCACAGTCAGAAAAGCATTTTCTTTCGTGTACAGTGAACCATAATGGTTTCTCATTGAGTTCTCCTATTAGTCTTTTCACCGTGTGTGCAGTAGAGATGTATAGAAGGACACAGGTTCATTGGTATCGAAACGAAATCAAGTCAAGCGCTTTTGATAAATCACAGTCAACCATTGTCCGTGTCACCTTTAAAAATAAACTGCTTACGATGTGGCAACACTTTATCAGGAGAAGGACCGCACCTTGCGAAGGCCATTTTCTCCTCTGCGGGGCACATAGTGAATGAAACAGATCATACAGAGGTGGTCTTTCTACTCACTGTCCTGTGTTGTCATATTTGTGATTTTTCTTACAGTTAAAAATCTATACAATTCTGTACGATTACCCTGTGAATAAAATGCATTTTCATGGCCAGAAAAAAATAAAAAAACAACAAAAAAGAGATAACATTATATTGTCTACTCGTGCCCCAGTAAAACCTGTTGACATGCGTTCGACTAAGATGTTATCGCGGAGTTAGTGTGTGTGCGTGTGTGTGTGTGTGTTTTTTCAGCTTTTAAATCTCTAGTTGACTAATGTTCTCATCAAATCTGATAGCACTCAAAACTAATAGTTCTTTGCTGAGGGAAAATCTCAAAGAGTTAGTTACCTACCTTAAGAAAGTGTGAAGTCGATCATCATGCGTGGCTTGTTGGTGTAAGTGACATAATTCACTGGTCTATTTTCTCTCTCCCTCTACATAAAATACACTATTTTCCCGACTGTTTCTTCCAAGGATTGCGTATAATAGAATTTCCTAAGTTCAACTTGGAATAAAGATGTGTAGAAGTTTTATTTTAAACTTCACAATCCACACTGATTTTGTTTGAGCAATATATATTTGTCTCCAACAGAACATAGATTTCAAAGTTTCAAACTTCTTGGTTTGTCCAGTGGTATTCTCTTTAAGTTATATGCGAGGTGAATCAAACAGTCTCCGAGACCCTACCACTCCACCTTCGCTCCTCCTTCCCGACTCGATCAGAATTCTGCCAGGACGTCACAGACGCACGCTTGGCGATATTGCGTTTCTCTGACATATGTTGCATTGGGACGTATATCAAACTCACATCCTTAGGCGCTCGTTTTGAAGCACTTCCTTTTGTAACTTTGCTAAGGAATTCCAACTCTTCAAACTCTGTTCCTTCTTGCATAGCACGGCCGGATTCCAGGCGACAGTTTCCTGGACAACAGTGTTTCACTCCTGCTTTAGACGGCAACATTACACATGCTGTTCAACTAGTGGTGTTGCAAAACTCGCCTTTCATTTCACTTTTCATTTTTTTTACAACCCTGTTGTCATCGTAAAACTTTTCACTTTTAATATAAGTATAGTGTTGATAGACAAATGTACCACTGACTTAGTCGTCACAAGTTGACGTAGTGGATTTGTATTACGCATGCGATAATTTAAATAAACAATCGTCCTCTAATAAACATAAATATATATCTTAGAGTACATAATATTCATTAATATGTAAACAGACTACAGAAATCACTGAGTATATATATACGGACTATAGAACATCTAAACATCCTACAGTATATATACACACAATAGAACATCTAAACATCCTACAGTATATAAACAGACCATAGAACATCTAAACATCCTTCAGTATATATAAACAGACTATAGAACATTTGAACATCCTTCAGTATATATAAACAGACTATAGAACATTTGAACATCCTGCAGTATATAAACAGTTTACAGAACATCCTGCAGTATATAAACAGTTTACAGAACATCCTTCAGTATATAAACAGTTTACAGAACATCCTGCAGTATATAAACAGTTTACAGAACATCCTGCAGTATATAAACAGTTTACAGAACATCCTTCAGTATATAAACAGTTTATAGAACATCCTTCAGTATATAAACAGTTTACAGAACATCCTTCAGTATATAAACAGTTTACAAAACATCCTTCAGTATATAAGCAGTTTACAGAACATCCTTCGGTATATAAACAGTTTACAGAACATCCTTCAGTATATAAACAGTTTACAGAACATCCTTCAGTATATAAACAGTTTATAGAACATCCTTCAGTATATAACCGGTGCATAAAACGTCCTAACATTCATGTAAAAATTCAGAAATACCAATAAACTTTATAGTAATCAAGTTATTGGAAATCACGTAAATCACTTTAAAAATACATATCTCAAGCCGATACCACGCGCTGTACTATAGTATACGAATTAATATACAAGCTTATAATATCATTTCATTTAATATTCTGTATAAACGGTGACAA
This sequence comes from Limulus polyphemus, assembly GCF_000517525.1. NCBI lineage: Eukaryota > Metazoa > Arthropoda > Merostomata > Xiphosura > Limulidae > Limulus > Limulus polyphemus. The sequence goes on along the minus strand of NW_013666572.1, from coordinate 40,184 downwards.
GTCCATTAAGTTAACTTTGTTATATGCGAACCTAAAATAAGTAATATATATGATAGAAACTATGTATATCTTCAGAAATAAACGTTTCTTTTGGCTGTTTTTTTGTATCAGTTTCCTCATAAGCAATACATTTTTTTATCCAAGCAAAAGTTCGTATTATACATTTCCAATAATCGTCAGTGTTTAAATGTTCTTATTCACTGAAAACTGTATTTATTAGCAGGATGAGAGTTATTGGAATTTTAAATTATCACAGTGATCTATCTACAGTACAATCACGTGTTAAAACTGTAGTTAATTGATAGACAAGTCTTTATTTCGTGATGTTTGGTAAAAGTCTGCATTAGCGAATAAAATAGTTTAGTATTTTAAAGTAAAGACTTCAATAAAATCGTTTAAAGAACACCAAACGTTGTCTTCACTCATAATACGATTAACTGCAAGCCCTATAAGTAAATAAAGCGTTTTTATGTGCTGTTAGTCTTAACGAAAATAAAACATTTACAGGAAGATATAATAAACTTACTTTACCTCCGAACTGAGGGCCAGTAAGAATAAAATATTTATGAAGAAGAAAGGTCCGCCTTTCGAAAGAGCTCGGGTTATAGGGTTTTATATTTGATTCCCAGTTTGCTCCTGAAGAAGAAAGGTCCACCTTACAAAAGAGCTCGGGTTATAGGGTTTTTATATTTGATTCCCAGTTTGCTCCTGAAGAAGAAAGGTCCACCTTACAAAAGAGCTCGGGTTATAGGGTTTTTATATTTGATTCCCAGTTTGCCCCTGAAGAAGAAAGGTCCGCCTTTCGAAAGCGCTTTGGTTATAAGGTTTTTATGATTTTGTATCAAGACTTCTTAAACCTACGTGTTTTTTTGACATCATGAACGTAAATGTGTAGATGTTACAGAATTATTTGCAAGTGTTACAATTATAGGTTGTATCTGTGGTTGTAATGGCATAAAGTGTAGTCTGATGTGTTAGTCATCGCAAAATATATGTTTTCTTAGAATACATTCTGTGATATTCTTTCTAGTTCTTATCGAACTTAAAACTATTACTTTCTTCACGTGTTGTAATGCGCTTTCTATATTTTACCTTGAAATACTAATACTATTTAAATACTATTTTATATAATATTATTTAATACTATTGAAAGATATTTTTTGCATCTTGTAACGCGTTTTTGTATTATCAAAATTCTATAAACAAATTTTTATCTAAAGCGTGACCTCGTCTCTGCAAAATCGCAAGATGCAAAAGTGTAATCAAATTATGTCTTGCGAAAATCTCTGCCAAAGAAATCCCTGTGTTTGAAGGCCAGTGTCTGCGATAGTGACCTATTTAAAAAGCACATTTCTCAGGAGAAACAGCTCAGGACTTGACGTACCAGTCGCCAAGAGGAAAAAGGGAGGAGACGTTATACGAAACGAAATTTAGATATTTCGTTTTCCATGTTTTGGTCTAAATGTTGGATAATTCAATATAGCTTTGTATTGTTCAGTTGATTAATTAAATCGATAACTGCGATAATTGACTTTATTACATTTTGAGTATACAATAATAAAAAATATATTTAAAATGAAAAAATAACTTTCGTGGTCGTATGTAATTTATCAGCAGAGTCAGAAAAAAAAGTAAATGAATTTTTTTTTTTTTTAGACTGCGATACTTGAGATAATTCTCACGAATACTGAATGAATAAGTCTCTTAATACAAAAATTATTTTTGATCATGGAGCCAAACGCGCTTAGCAACAGTACTTAATGAATAAGTCTCTTAATACAAAAATTATTTTTGATCATGGAGCCAAACGCGCTTAGCAACAGTACTTAAAGAATAAGTCTCTTAATACAAAAATTATTTTTGATCATGGAGCCAAACGCGCTTAGCAACAGTACTTAATGAATAAGTCTCTTAATACAAAAATTATTTTTGATCATGGAGCCAAACGCGCTTAGCAACAGTAACAATATTATCGTGGATTATGTAAAAAAACACATGATTTTCTATTCAAATATTAACTTCCTCAAATAAAAGTAAGATAGGCGGCTTAAGTAAAGAGTATTTTTTATGAAACAATGAAACTAAACGATATCCCTTAACTGGAATTATTTTGTTTTTATTTGGAACTAAGGAGGAGCCGGCATTTTTTGATAACACACAGCTGGAAGGGGACCGTCACTAAAGTCAGAAAAAGAATAAATTCAATTTAAAGTTACTTTAATATTTGATAAGGTAAGTAGAGTAGAGATACTAGTATTAACAAGCTGTGCTAGTTAATAAAATATATATAACACATCTTTTGTTATTTAGAAGACCCCCTATTTGCTGTTAAAATACGAGTTAGGTATATCACGTATATATATATATATATGATCAGTTGAATACTTAATAAAAAAGTAATAAAGATATCGTAGGTGTTAGGTTTAAGATGTGTTTGATTAACTGTTACTGACTCTAGTTAAAGTTTTATGGTGAAAAATGGTAAAAACTGAGCTGTTTCTGCTTTTTTAAATGTATTTATTATACAATATTTACAATTATTTCTCACATCTTGTGGTTACTTGTTTATCGTTTCATATCAGCTTTTTCATTACGTTTTCCCTTAAAGTTTCCTGATTATCTCCAAACAATGGATTAAGCTTCATATGTTTGTAACTTTGTCAGAAATAGGTGCTTCAATACTTCATCTAACATTATAATTTATAAAATATCAAGAAACGTCCTTATGGAAAGGCAAGGAACTCTTTATTATAACGAAGCTTTCCTGTGGGTAAGTCAAATCATCAAGTTATTCTAGAGAAAAAAGTCACTAATGAAACGCTCATCTGTTAGAGACTTTATAATATAAAAAGTGTTAGTTAATGTCAGTGGTTCTCGTTCAGTAGTATTTGTACTGTTCCATGAAATTCGATTAAGTCTAAACTTTAGTTCATTTATTTGTTAATTTATAATAAAAAACAATTAACTAATAATGTGTTAATATGTGTCTCTAGTAGAAATTAACGAAATCGCACGTAAATATGGCGCGTAAAGCAAAGGTTCATCAAATTTCTGGCACATTTTGAAAAGTACCGTATTCACATACCAATAGGTTTTGAAATAAAAGGGTGGAAAATACAAACAAAAGGATGGTATTATTAGAAATGATACATTTTATTACAATGACGGATGGCATTTTTTTCGCGGGTAATTTATAAACGTAATTTTGCCTAACTCGTCACACAGTCTCAATATTTATTTGTTCCATTAAGTTATTTATAGTTTTAAGCTTAAGAAAGATTCATAATGTTTAATACAAAGTAATAAAACAATCAATGAAGCTACAGAAATATATAAATCACCATACAGTCCAGACCTTGTTTTTGTTGATGTGATTCTTGAGTTAAAAGTATATATTTATTCATATATTATGTAAGTTAATATTGTAACGACTGTTTGTGTAACGTGACATATAAGTTAATATTGTAACAACTGTTGTATAAGTTAATACTGTAACAACTGTTTGTGTAATGTGACATATAAGTTAATATTGTAACAACCGTTTGTGTAATGTTACATATATATAGCAACTAATAGTGCAGATCATTTGATCTGTGTGATTGTATTGATAACATACAATTAATTGTAGCAAAAGTATTGATATTAAGTCAACCAGTAATTTACAGTTTATAAAACATGTATCTTACAAATAATTCATAACGGTATCTGGTTTGTAGCATTATATGCATATATATATGTAACATAATAATAGTCCAGCTGAAAGATTTGTTTTAACATTGTGTTTGTAATCACTTTGTTTAAATTACGTGGCAACATAAATCTGAGGAGGATTAAGAGAGAATCATCTATTTTGAAATTTAACACGTCTATTCTTTATTAAACATTATTTGTATTCCTTGACATTAACTGTGATGGTGTTCCTCCTGCTAACTCTTTGATTATAAGCTCCATTACTATATCATAATGTTGTTCTTTTTTTTTTTTTACAGGCGTTTCTTTACTTTCAATTATGCACAGCAACATCTGGCGGGAACTACTGATAATAATAAAAAAGAAGACCTTGGACTTATTTCCTAGGCGGTTAAGTAATAAGTATGAATTGTTACTGTTAACAATTACACTTGTTGTCATGGAATTCTGAAATAAGTGTCATTTTGAAATGTGCGACACAATTCGTTTTCAAATATGTTTATAAGTATATAGTAAAATTACTTGTTTCTGTTATGTTTTAAGTTCAGTTACTGTATAACATAGCCTCAGTTGTCAGTCAAAATCTACGCATATCACCCCCCCCCCCATCATGACAGTTGTATATTTATATGTAATAGAAAGTTAAAGAAAATTAAACTGAGATTTAACATTGAAGCTTCGAAGCAAAGTTAAGACAATACTGTATCGAAGGAATAAGTTAACAGTGTTTTGAGAATTAAAGTCGATTTAGTGATTACATGCATGATATACTGTATGGGCTATCTGTGCTCTGCCCACCACGGGTATCGAAACCCGGTTTCTAGCGTTGTAAGTCCGAAGCCTTACCTTTGTGCCACTGGGGGGGCGTCTTGTATAGAAATAAAGCAACAGAACGAAATATGTACACTACTTTCTGTTTGTTTTTAATTATGCACAAAGCTACACAAGGGCTATCTGTGCTGTGCCCACCACGGCTATCGAAACCCGGTTTCTAGCGTTGTAAGTCCGCAGACATACCGCTGTACCATTGGGGGGCACTACTTTCTAGTTGAAATTTAAAAGTAAATATATACATATATAAACTTTCCTAATCAGAAGAAAACATCTCGGGTTTTTATCTGATAAATAACTGCCTGAACTACCTGTTATATGTTCCCCAGATATTTTGAATTCAGAAGAAAACATCTCGGGTTTTTATCTGATAAATAACTGCCTGAACTACCTATTATATGTTCCCCAGATATTTAACTTTCCTAATCAGAAGAAAACATCTCGGGTTTTTATCTGATAAATAACTGCCTGAACTACCTGTTATAAATAACTGCCTGAACTACCTGTTATAAATAACTGCCTGAACTACCTGTTATAAATAACTGCCTGAACTACCTGTTATAAATAACTGCCTGAA
>NW_013666572.1:28327-34510 GCF_000517525.1 Limulus polyphemus | reverse complement strand
GATATTTTGAATTCAGAAGAAAACATCTCGGGTTTTTATCTGATAAATAACGGCCTGAACTAGTTATATGTTCCCCAGATATTTTGAATTCAGAAGAAAACATCTCGGGTTTTTATCTGATAAATAACGGCCTGAACTAGTTATATGTTCCCCAGATATTTTGAGTTTAGAAGAAAACATCTCGGGTTTTTATCTGATAAATAACTGCCTGAACTACCTTTATATGTTCCCCAGATATTTTGAATTTAGGAATTTATGCAGTAGGTGCTCAGTGGGGGTAGAATCGAGTTTTCTGGTTAAAATGGTTCGTTACACAAAGCAAGAGTCATGTTAAAATGGTTCGTTACACAAAGCAAGAGTCATGTTAAAATGGTTCGTTACACAAAGCAAGAGTCATGTTAAAATGGTTCTATACACAAAGCAAGAGTCACGTTAAAATGGTTCTATACACAAAGCAAGAGTCACGTTAAAATGGTTCTATACACAAAGCAAGAGTCACGTTAAAATGATTCTATACACTAAGCAAGAATCACGTTAAGATGTCTCTATAAATTGTCAAATGATTTACAATATGTTAACCTTCCAACTTGTAAAACATTCATTCTCACCATTATAAGTAGGAACGTAAGAACAGGATATGAAGTTAGCTATATTCGTTAGTAGCTTGATTTTTAGTTCTGATCTATGCAACCTTACAACTTGTAAAACATTCATTCTCACCATTATAAGTAGGAACGTAAGAACAGGATATGAAGTTAGCTATATTCGTTAGTAGCTTGATTTTTAGTTCTGATCTATACAACCTTCCAACTTGTAAAACATTCATTCTCACCATTATAAGTAGGAACGTAAGACCAGGATATGAAGTTAGCTATATTCGTTAGTAGCTTGAGTTTTAGTTCTGATCTATGCAACCTTACAACTTGTAAAACATTCATTCTCACCATTATAAGTAGGAACGTAAGACCAGAATATGAAGTTACCTATATTCATTAGTAGCTTGATTTTAGTTCTGATCTATCAACCTTCCAACTTGTAAAACATTCATTCTCACCATTATAAGTAGGAACGTAAGACCAGGATATGAAGTTAGCTATATTCATTAGTAGCTTGATTTTTAGTTCTGATCTATGCAGGTACCTTGCTTTGATAAAAAGTTATTATTATTATTAGCTGGAGTACCCGTCCCCTGGGCGGAAGTTATGTAAATTCATGTCCTAAGATAACCTTTCATTAATCATGAATTTACACCATCAAATAAAATACTTAGAAAACTCCTCCCCCTCCCCGTATCTGTGAAAGCGGTGTAGTATATGTCAAAAACGCCCATAAAAACCGCAAAAACACAAAATGTTAAACCGCAATTTGGCATGTATCTCCGCATGGACCCAACAAACGTTCATGCTAAATTTGGTGAAGATCCATCAACGGGGGGGGGGGCATTATTGTTAAAAAACGCCCATAAAAACCGTCAAAATGCAAAACTCAAAATTTGCATGTACCTCCGCATGGACCTAACGAACTTCGATACCAATTTTGGTGAAGATCCACCTACACCCTGCGAAGTAGTTACATGAACATACAACAGACAGTACTATTATATTTACATAGGAAGATATCATAAGTACATTTCAACCTTCAGTAGAAGGTTCTATGAATAATATTTTAGTCAAAGACTGAACAAAAATCTTTCCGAATGTTCTGCCCCTGATTGAAGTGGAACGACGGTAGTTTTACAATTATAAGCAAGTAAACACCAACCGTTGTTGTTTTAGGTGACCCATCAATGGAAACAAAAGTTAAATGTTATGTATATATGTACCAAAAAAAAAGTAGTTGAAAGCTATTAGGAACATGAGGTGATGAAGATCAAAAGAGACATGTAAATCAATAGAATCGTATTTTCAGTAACTCGCATATACTTACAAATATACACATTGACATTCTGATATCACAATATATATATATATGTCAACAAATAATCCTGGGTTAACAAAAACCAGAACACTTTGATTTAACCTTACTTTTTTTAACTTCGCCGTCCGATAATGTAAGAAAAATGGATTATCAGATGCAGATTGTAAAAAATAGAAAAAAAAATGAACAGCTGAAATTTTTTGTTTGTATAACTGAAATGTCTTTTTGGCAAACATTTGTTTTGTTTGTTTGTTTGTTTTGAATTTCGCGCAAAGCTACACGAGGGCTATCTGCGCTAATTTAGCAGTGTAAGACTAGAGGGAAGGCAGCTAGTCAGCACCACCCACCGCCAGCTCTTGGGGTACCTTTTTACCAACGAATAGTGGGATTGACCGTCACTTTATAACGCCCCCACGGCTGAGAGGGCGAGCATGTTTGGTGGAACGGGGATTCGAACCCGCGACCACCTGGCCATACCGGGCCTTGGCAAACGTTTAAAGATGAGTTATAGCGATAGTAATTTAAACGTCCCATGTTAGTTTTCTTATTTATGCTGTTTGTTTTTAGATAAATTACTTTTGAATTATATAGCATTTTTCTAAATTTGTTTAGGGGGGGTGCAAGTGTAAATTGGGCTGATTAATCAGTATATATTTTTCATCTTTCCTTTTTTGATCAAAACTTCCAGGAGGACATCAAATTAGTACGAAGGGATCATTGAAGGTAAGCTTGAATATTATTCTATTTTTGGTTTAGTTCAGTAATAAATGAAACATTATGAACGAGTAAACAAATTGAATATTAATGATTTATTTTATGATCTCAAAGATGTTTTTTGACAGAAACAATTTACACCATGTGTCATGAAAACATTCTTGCTAATAACTGTCTGTAAATGATATTTCAGTAAATCTTCTAATTAGCAATCTGGCAACTGTTAAGTTTATGTCAGTGAAAGCTCAGATCAAATGGTATATCGCAGCACGTGAAAAAAACTCGGACTTTTGATATACATTTCTATTCCTTCGCAACACATATATTAATATCATATTTTAATGAGCTATAATCTTGTTATGTTAATCGTTCTTAATGCAGTTCTGAAGACAGAAACTAAGAAAAAACTTAACACGACTTATTTGCATAAAAAATAATGATATTTTGATAGGAAAGTACAAAAGTTCGAGGTACGAGACACTGACGAGCGTGCTCTGCACTTTCAACTACGGGACCGTTGTAAAAGTGACACTCAGTCCCAATGTTCGGTTAATAGTAGACATATAGGCGGCGAGTGCTGGTGACTGTTTGCCATCCATCAGTTAAAACTTATGCCTGAGCCTTGTGATCTCTGATCTGGTCATTTAGACGATGAGTTGCCCAAGTTATTATTATTAAGGTTGGAAATATTAGATATTTTTAAAGATCAAATTATAACACTGTTTTTTTTGGGGGGGATCGCTTTTCTAACAATTTACATATTGCCCAAGTTATTATTATTAAGGTTGGAAATATTAGATATTTTTAAAGATCAAATTATAACACTGTTTTTTTTTGGGGGGGGTCGCTTTTCTAACAATTTACATATTGGCAACTTAAACAATAATTTTCACGAATATTTAGAATTTGGGAAAGTTTTCTGGAAGATTATTCCAATTAGTTTAAAAAAATGTCTTGTCTTTTCTTGCAAAAGAATTAATATTAACTTCATATCAAACTGAACTTCCTATATGGATTAAATCCACTCGGTGAAAATATAGTTAATATGATATACTGTTCTTACTTATAATGCATTGTTTTAACTAACTCCGTATCTTTATAGACATCCATATGTATTTATGCTGGAAAATTAAGTTTTTAGAACATTGTAATCATGGAGAAGATATCTTTAAATGTTTCCACTCAAGAAATGGATTTGGAGTTAAAGTGAAACCAGCTGGTGAATTTAGTAGCACTGATAAAGAAAACAAACATTTTACAGTGAATATGGTCGATCGCTCGTGAAGAGCTCGTTTTAATAGACCAGTTTATTCTTAAAAGATAAAATATTCGGGTTTCAATTGAAATGGAGGTTTATATATATATATATTGCTTTAAGTGTATGCTATTTAACTTTTATATCTCACACTAGTTTTTTTCTATTTAGAATCAACACTTTTGACTTTTGTTCATGTTTTATAATTTATTATATTTTAAAATAAGTTTAGCCATAAAATGTGTCATCCTTATAGAGACTGTTTGCCTTATGTACCTCATGAAAGTTTCGATAGAAACGTTATATTTTTATCCATTACCATTTGGTTTTCGAAACGATTCGACGATTTGAAGAGTTATGTAGTTTATACAGCTTTATATTATGTAGCTCAAACACTAGCATCACACTCAATGATGAACTATGTAGTTTATACAGCTTTATATTATGTAGCTCAAACACTAACATCATACTCAATGATGAACTATGTAGTTTATACAGCTTTATATTATGTAGCTCAAACACTAACATTATACTCAATGATGAACTATGTAGTTTATACAGCTTTATATTATTTAGCTCAAACACTAACATCACACTCAATTGCTTAAGTAGTTTACTAACAGTTCAATAGATATTTTCGATCAACACGTAAATAAAAACAACAGTATGAATACCTATAACACAAGCAACTTTATTAGTGTGCACAAAAACATTAAAATATCTACAAAGGGTAGTTTGCAAATGCTACTGTCTGTGAAAGCTCCTGCACCTCATAACCCTATGGCACTACTGGTCTGATTTTAATGTGGAGTGGTTGCTCAAAACAGGTTTTCACGAATGACGTTTTTCTTAATGAACCTTTTGTTTCCTGACAAACAACCTTACGACAAAGTATAATACTTTCAAATTCTAATACGTAGTTAGAATGCAATGGCCAACAGTTCGTTTTGACGAGAGAATACACGAATATTAAGATCATACTTAGTTAGCAGCACAGATTAGTCAAAGGAGAGATGAAAGCCTTTAACAAGTTATTCTCGTATTTAATTATCTGACTTACCTTCTTACTTTCCCATCATAAGAAATAAGAAACAGGAACTGAGTGACAAACAGTAATATTACAGCTTTTATTTCTTTTCGGGGTTGTTCAGATAAAAATAAAAAAAATAAAAAAATTGAATTTCTAGAGAGTAAAAGTTACACGAACACTGGGGAAAAAACAGGAATATATACAATTTTATAAACCTACTCTCAAGTCATACCCTAATGTCACAGAATGTCTGAGGGACTCTCTCTTTGGACAGATGTATATAACTGACACGACTGATGAGAAATCACTAAACAACCAAGCGTAGCTAGTGTTACTACACGCAAAATGTACTAGGAAACAGGGTATTTGTAACAACAGGTGGTACTTTTAGAAAGAGTAATTCGTTTACAGTGTGTTCTTGTGCTTCCATGGGAGGTTTTATAATATACGGCTGTCTTGTTTCATTGTCTATTATGGTATCCATCATTTTCAATGTTGCCACACACTAATTCCTTACAGCGAAAAATCCGTGATCTTTTTTTTCTTTTCTGTTATTAATTAACATCCTGTCAGATGCTTTCAATTTGTCTCATAAATTATTCCAAATGTTCTTGAGAACTAGTTATAACTGTGCTTGTGTTTGTTTTTTATCAACTATGTTGAAAATCTAAGAAAATGGAATGAAACTCAAAAACTATAGAAAAGGATAACAGTATAAAAATATAGTAGCACTGTTAAAACATCATTAATACAGTAATCCCCAGTTTACTTGGGAACATTACTGCTTTCATTAACGACATTGAAATATAGTAATCCCCCAGTCTACTTGGGAACATTACTGGTTTCATTAACGCCACTTAAATATAGTAATCCCCAGTTTACTTGGGAACATTACTGCTTTCATTAACGACATTGAAATATAGTAATCCCCAGTCTACTTGGGAACATTACTGGTTTCATTAACGCCACTTAAATATAGTAATCCCCAGTCTACTTGGGAACATTACTGGTTTCATTAACGACATTGAAATATAGTAATCCCCAGTCTACTTGGGAACATTACTGGTTTCATTAACGCCACTTAAATATAGTAATCCCCAGTCTACTTGGGAACATTACTGGTTTCATTAACGACATTGAAATATAGTAATCCCCAGTCTACTTGGGAACATTACTGGTTTCATTAACGCCACTTAAATATAGTAATCCCCAGTCTACTTGGGAACATTACTGGTTTCATTAACGACATTGAAATATAGTAATCCCC
>NW_013666572.1:25168-27663 GCF_000517525.1 Limulus polyphemus | reverse complement strand
CATTAACGACATTGAAATATAGTAATTTGGGGGTAATGTTCCCAAGTAGACAAGTGTCGTTAATGAAACCAGAAATATAGTAATCCCCAGTCTACTTGGGAACATTACTGGTTTCATTAACGACATTGCAAATATAGTAATCCCCCAGTCTACTTGGGAACATTACTGGTTTCATTAACGACACTTAAATATAGTAATCCCCAGAATGAAACCAATAATGTTCCCAAGTAGACTGGGGGATTACTATATTTAAGTGTCGTTAATGAAACCAGTAATGTTACCAAGTAGACTGGGGATTACTATATTTAAGTGTCGTTAATGAAACCAGTAATGTTCCCAAGTAGACTGGGTGATTACTATATTTCAATGTCGTTAATGAAAGCAGTAATGTTACCAAGTAAAAAGTCTAGTCGGGAACATTACTAGTTTCATTAACGACACTTAAATGTAGTAACCCTCAGTCTACTTGGGTTCATTATATAGATATAGTCAAATAATGTCGTGACTGATCATGCAGTCTTTCGTAACGCTATAAAGTCACAAAGCTACACAGTGGGCTATCAATTTATCGATATCCGGTTGTTTAAGGTTTTAAGAACACAGATTTGACGCTGAGCCACTGACTGAAACTTTAAACATATTTTTGTATAAATAGAGAACAAATGTTCAAGGGATGTACAGGCTTCTAACCCTACTATCAGTAGTTTATGAATTTATTCATATAGATGCGCTTGACTGCACGGAGAGACTTAATTTCTGTTTTAGTATTACCTTTTTGTTTTTTTTTCTTTTTCTATCTAGTTTTTGCTAACGCGATATCTCTAAACGTATAATTGTTAAAGTCGTTAAGGAAGTCGTGCAATTTCTACGTCTGGCTTAACCCCAGTCCCTGTTTTATCCCGAGTTTCTAAACTTGTAGTTATCAAGTCAAGCAGTGAACCAGTAATCGTGTATCGATAGCTTTTAAAAACCGAAATATCCAGCCTGATTATAGAGTAGAACTTGTGCTGATTGTATGGTTGAATTCAATGAATGCGGGCTGGCGTTTTACACATAGTAAGCAAAAGTTGCGCTGCACGCCAGAGTGCTGGTCATTGTAAAGCCGTGTGATAATTATAATTTAGTATTCACCGTATCACTGGACTGGGCCGGTTCCCTGCGGGAAGGCGGGAAAAAAAACCAGTAGTAGACTTTACCGACGAGACAATTCGTCGCTGAGAAGTATAGAATGGTGGCGTGATACACTCGCCCTGGAAGCAGTCACGGTAGGACCCGCTAGTCCAGCCTATATTGACTACAGAGCCCTCTAGCAACGAAAGATCGCACTTTGATGCTTAGCAGAAAAGACACAAACTTGTAATGCTGAGAAAGCTACATCTCAAGGCTTCGCGTAACGCGACGTGGGTTGGTTTTACTTGTGCAGAAATGTAAAACAGTAAAACGTTTTACTAGTAATTGTGTTATGAATATTTCTTATTCACATTTACCTATGCGGATTTACCTGTTTATCTATAATAAAACCCGATTTAAATTGATTATGAAATGTATTGCGATACACATCAGAATCTCTTTGAGTCAAATCCGATAAAGCACATTTTAATTGTTTATAGCTTTCTATTGAACTACAGATTATATAGTAGAATCTGATGCAATAATTAAATGTTTAAAGCAAGTGATCTTTGCGATTCATTTTTATTACTAAGAGTGCTTGGAAAATTTATTGTTTATAGAGAAAGTTGCATTAGCCAGTTTCTTGTACAGTGTGAATGGTAAGGAATTATTTAACGCGGCCCTATTTTACATGGTTCATAATTTCAGTCAAGGTCATCAATATGCGCAAGTCTCATCATAAGTATACATATTTTCTATTTTAATTTAGAGTTTGATTGTTTGTAGTTAAGCACAAAGCTACACAATGAGCTATCTGTGCTCTGCCCACCACGGGTATCGAAAGACGGTTTCTAGCGTTGTAAGTCCACAGACATAACGATGTGCCACTAGGGGGGGAGGGCTAATTTAGTGTTCAGTAGTGATAAACAATAATTTAGTAGATGTGGGAAACATCTTAATACAATATATGACTCTATGATAAATAGAGATAAACACCAAACAAAATAAGTGGTGATATCATAGGTTATCATTCTATACAAATAAAATTGGTTATGTTTTAAATGTACAATGTATTTAATCAGTTGAAAGTATGTAATTAGAAGAAGAACAAAATTGGTTATGTTTTAAATGTACAATGTATTTAATCAGTTAAAAGTATGTACTTAGAAGTAGAACAAAATTGGTTATGTTTTTAATTTACAATGTATTTAATCAGTTGAAAGTATGTACTTAGAAGTAGAACAAAATTGGTTATGTTTTAAATGTACAATGTATTTAATCAGTTGAAAGTATGTACTTAGAAGTAGAACAAAATTGATTATGTTTTAAATGTACAATGTATTTAATCAGTTAAAAGTATGTACTTAGAAGTAGAACAAAATTGA
>NW_013666572.1:19874-25078 GCF_000517525.1 Limulus polyphemus | reverse complement strand
ATGTACTTAGATGTAGAACAAAAGTGGTTATGTTTTTAATTTACAATGTATTTAATCAGTTAAAGTATGTACTTAGAAGTAGAACAAAGTGGTTATGTTTTTAATTTACAATGTATTTAATCAGTTAAAGTATGTACTTAGAAGTAGAACAAAAGTGGTTATGTTTTAAATGTACAATGTATTTAATCAGTTAAAAGTATGTACTTAGAAGTAGAACAAAACAAAATTGGTTATGTTTTAAATGTACAATGTATTTAATCAGTTAAAAGTATGTACTTAGGTGTAGAACAAAAGTGGTTATGTATTTAAATGTACAATGTATTTAATCAGTTGAAAGTATGTACTTGGAAGTAGAACAAAAGTGGTTATGTTTTTACAATGTATTTAATCAGTTAAAAGTATGTACTAAGATGTAGAACAAAAGTGGTTATGTTTTAAATGTACAATGTATTTAATCAGTTAAAAGTATGTACTTAGAAGTAGAACAAAAGTGGTTATGTTTTAAATGTACAATGTATTTAATCAGTTAAAAGTATGTACTTAGATGTAGAACAAAAGTGGTTATGTTTTAAATGTACAATGTATTTAATCAGTTAAAAGTATGTACTAAGATGTAGAACAAAAGTGGTTATGTTTTAAATGTACAATGTATTTAATCAGTTAAAAGTATGTACTTGGAAGTAGAACAAAAGTGGTTATGTTTTTATTACACAGCTTTCAAGAATGAAACAACTGCAAAAGGTTCTTAGAAAAGTAAAAATTAAATTCCAATAAATAAAAAAAAATATAAATCTGAAGATAAAATCAACTGTTTACAGATACTTATCAATTCATAATAAGAATATATGCGCATTATAGATACTAGATTTTCTTTACTTAAACTTATAATTAATCGCTAGAAATTATATCGATAACAATCTTATTCTATCTCAATCTCATCAGGTGTTTCAAATATTATTTCAGATGTTCCACTTATATGTGCGTGCTCTTAACTTCCACCTGTCGGTGAATTTGTAAGTCAAATATTTGTCTTGAAAACAAGCATAGGCTGATAAATGTGCACAGACGTTATTGATAGGTAGGTGTAATTATTTCTAGATATACCAACTTTACCTTGTAAAGTACTAACTTCTAGTCCTGTGATTATACGTTGTCGTTCGTTAAATAAGTTACTTTGATGAATATAATAGTCCAAGTAAACTGAAATGAATAATAAATATAATATAATAATAATATAATATTATAATACAATATAATAATATAAATATAATATTAAGCTGATACGAAACAGAATAATTAATTGTGTTAAACTGTAAAGAAATATCAGAATTTTTATTTGCAGTTAAACAAATTCAACATCTATTAAATACTTTTCTTTTTTTTATCTTGAAACACTTTTTCGAATTCTGAAAGTATTTTGAAAACTTTCTCACAACGTTGCTATTGCCATTTGCGTAAAGTGACTTTCTAGACTGCCTACAATTGCGTCATTCAATTCATGAAATATGACCAAAAGGAAAAAAGCGTAAAACGAATTACTTTCAAACATTTCGTATGAAGTTAAATTACACTAATAATTATTGCAGCTAAATGAAACAAAGGAAAACTAATTTCCGAGATAAGTATTTGAATTTGGTGAAAAAGACCATTATTTTATTAATAAAGAAATGAAACAATAATAACAATAGGAGTAGAAAATTAGATAATCAAGTTTGAAATTCACATCACCAAAATTAAATTACTTTCTTACGTTTAGCTTGACTGGTGACGTAAGGAAACTGATACTCTGGAGAATCTTAACAGAGCAAGTTTAATCGTCAGTGCTTATTTTAACGAATAATTTATTCAATATGTATATTCATAAGTTTCACACCTGTTTCTTTGAAGGAAACTGATACTCTGGAGAATATTAACAGAGCAAGTTTAATCGTCAGTGCATATTTTAACGAATAATTTATTCAATATGTATACTCATAAGTTTCACACCTGTTTCTTTGAGCATCGTCAATGCTGTCTTCTTACGTATAATAGTTAAAATAGTTAAAATAATCAACTACTTAAACATAGAAATTTGGTTGAGCTCACGAAACACCTTATTTTTATGTAAAAAAATGGGATTGAAATATTTAATTTTTATGCAAAACAAATCGTTTTAAGTGATTTTCTTTTCATAAACACATGATATGTGTAATCAAAAACAGAGTTTAGGGTCAGATATGTTCTCCAAAAGGTTAAAGCTGAGGCTTTTCTATAACCTGTACTTAAATGTAGTCTATATGCATTACCAAATATTTGTTAATTTTATTTCTTTAATGATTTAGGCAGTTAGCAGAATCATAACAGGGCTTCAATGAATTAAAAATAAGTTGGTTTATTGACTGATTGGAAACAAAATGTTGCCTTTACTGTAACTTAACTATGTTTTAACGTGTAGCTTCCATCATTCTATTCTAAGTTTGGGACTTGCCAGGTATTCTAGGCATATGACGTTGTCTTATAACACAACATACTAAGTCACTCAAACTAGACTCAATCATTTTTAGTGTTGTTCTAATCGAGATGAATAAAGATGTTTGAGCAGTAAGGATTGTTTGTTTGTTCTGAATTTCGCGCAAAGCTACACGTCCCTAATTTAGCAGTGTAAGACTAGAGGGAAGGCAGCTAGTCATCACCACCCACCGCCAACTCTTGGGCTACTCTTTTACCAACGAATAGTGGCTGAAAGGGCGAGCATGTTTGGTGGGACGGGGATTCGAACCCGCGACCCACAGATTGCGAGTCGAGCGCCCTAACCACCTGGCTATGCTGGGCCTAAAGCAATAAGAATTCACCTACTGTATGTCATCATTACCTAACCAGAAGCAAGTAACTGATATTTTGTTTTTTTTACTTGTTTTACTCGTGAAATGTTCTTGAATAACGAACTTCGACTTTTATCTACAAAAATCTCAATAAATATCGAACCGAAAAGCCATAACTAAGAATACGTAATGAAATTAACTTTGATAAAATAAAATTCAAGTTTCGATACGCGTGATTGGCACAGCACAGATAGTTAGCTCATCGTGTAGATTTGTGCTTAAGAACAAATAAATAAATAAACTGAAGAGAGAGAAAATACGATTGTTTTCCCGTAAATTTATTAAACTGTTCTTTACTGAACACACTATATACTAGAAATGGTAGCTATATCTGGATGTATTGAGCGTCTTATGAATGTTTGCTATTTGATGAAATATGTCACCGTTACCACAAGTACTTACAAAACACGTCTAATCTTGAAATTTAATTTAAAAACTTGTTTTTACTCAGTTCGCTGCAGGAGAGGTCTAGTATTTTATCATATGGCGAAAATCTATTTTTTTTTACCTGTTACAACACTCAGTCTGTAGGACTAATTATAAAATGGACGAAGCTATTCGTTTTCCATGTAAAATACATAGTGACAATCGGCAGTTATTAATGGTATTAATTATAATATTGATGACATTTTTGTCTGACTCACATATTACTGTTGACCGTATAATATGTAATAAATTCATGGACATCGTAAGTAGTTTGGTGGATAAACAGTTTAAAAACGTGTGTTTCTGGACTCCACTTCCGGTTTACAGATGATAATCAGTTTCATCGTTTATTTGTTGATAAAATACAAGCTATTTTACTGATAACCATCCCAATTTTATTTTATTTAAAACACGTACACTAACCCCAATTCCAAATCTTTCTAATTTGACGACCAAACACACAAACAAAAGTTGTATTCATTTGTTTTTTCCTGTTGTTCTTTATTATTAAGCACAAAGCTATACAAAGGACTATCTGTGCTTTACCTTCCACGGGTATTGAAACCCGATTTCTAGCAGTAAAAATTTTCTTTTGCTAAATAGAGAGTCTGATACAACTAAAGTGTAAGACATAAAATAAATTATAAAGTTCAACATTGTTTTCCATACATCCTAAACCGAATCTTCTGTAACCTCTGAAATAATGATTCCAAAATTAAGTGGACGTTGAAAAACACTCATCTCAAAGGATAGTTCGCGTGCTACCGTTCACGAGGCATTATCTTATTAAATTGAGGTTATCCTTCTCAGAACAATTAAAAGACAAAGTACGTTTGATGGCGCGTGTAACAAGAATAGAAATAAACATTTCGGTGAAACAACTGCGCTGTAACACTATCTAGCTGACTGTCCACAGTATTAAACTGGTGTTCGATGCGTGAGGAGGGCACATTAATCTAAGTTGTCGGGAATAAGTTTTTAGTCATCAAAATGTGCAATTCAGATTAGTGCTTGCTTACCGGTTGCAGAAGATTAATCGATGTGTGTGTGTGTGTAGAGAAACCCTATCAGAAGATGGAAGAGAACATTCATGATTAGAGGAAGTTTTATTAAACAGGAACACGTTCAGTTTAGTGATTACATTGAACTAAAAAAATAATGTACGTAATGAAACTTCACGAATGAAGGTAGAGGAATGAATTCCACTGATTAGAAATATGATAGTTGGTTGGTTGTTTTTTACGGCAAAGCTATACAATGGGCTATCAGCGCTATGTCCGCTGCGGGGAATCGAACCACGGGTTTTAACGTTGCAATGCCGTAAAGTTACAGCACACCCAACGGGGGGGGGGCGAGTATTATAGAAAGATAGACTTTGAATTCAAATAACTGAGAATAAATGATGTAATTAGTTAATTAATTGAAACTTTAATTAAGAATAATATCGTTTAAAACGTTAAACTACAAACTGGTATGGGAATTATAATATTTTCACGAGAAGTTAAAATACGCTACGTTATACACACACACACATTGTGAATCCCAAACATTCACATCCTACTGTTTACTACTTGTACCACATCTCAAAAAATAGATGTTAACAATTAACAGAAAACGTGGCATATGCTGTATAAATGAGATTTGGCCCTGCACACATATATGTTTGATGGTAAAATGTTGAGATTTGGCCCTGCACACACATATTTTTGATGCCCAAATGTGTATACACACGAGTCATATTATAATTGTATTTTACATAATACACATGAGTCATATTATAATTGTATTTTACATAATACACATGAGTCATATTATAATTGTATTTTTACATAATACACATGAGTCATATTATAATTGTATTTTTACATAATACACATGAGTCATATTATAATTGTATTTTTACATATGTCACTGAGT
>NW_013666572.1:11039-18965 GCF_000517525.1 Limulus polyphemus | reverse complement strand
AACTCCTGAAATGTTATCACTTTATCTATCCATTACGTACAGATAACTCCTGAAATGTTATCACTTTATCTATCCATTACGTACAGATAACCCTGAAATTTTATCTCTTTATCTATCCATTACGTGCAGCTAACTCTTGACATTTTATCACTATCTATCCATTACGTACAGATAATACCTGAAATTTTATCACTTTATCTATCCATTACGTGCAGATAACTCCTGAAATTTATCACTTTATCTATCCATTACGTGCAGATAACTCGAAATGTTATCACTTTATCTATCCATTACGTACAGATAACTCCTGAAATTTATCACTTTATCTATCCATTACGTACAGATAACTCCTGAAATGTTATCACTTTATCTATCCATTACGTACAGATAACTCCTGAAATGTTATCACTTTATCTATCCATTACGTACAGATAACTCCTGAAATTTATCACTTTATCTATCCATTACGTACAGATAACCCATCTGTACGTAATGGATAGATAAAGTGATAACATTTCAGGAACTCGAGCTTTTAGAATAATTTAGCTGTTAAAGGCCTATACGACTATGAGTATGTTTAAGTATGTGGGTTTGGTGCAGTGAACCATTTTAAACAAATGAAGATATGCAACATTTTATGAAGCACGAACATTCAACCAGCGAAGTATAAGAGTTAGCTTTATGAAAATATGCTATCGCTTCCTATATAAATTTCAGTAAATGTTGTACAATATTACATAGAAAAACAGTTTAATAAAGAATATGTTTGGTTAAAACACGCGGAACAGAGTCAAGCTTAGTGATCTCTATATTACACGAATATTGCATTAAACATTTCAAGCTACTTGGATCATTGAAGACAGCAATGTTCTGAAATATCGCTTATTGTCGAATTTTGTTAATTTTGTAAATAAACAAAATTATCAAATGTAACTGCACGAGAAAACAATGCATATAAATAATAAAACAAAGTCCAGAGCATGACTCTATATAATAATCACCTTAGTTTTTAATCTTCCTGGAAGAACCTGGGGAGAAGACAATCCTCAACCACGAAACTTTGCATCTTTAAGAAATTATAATATAGTTTACTTGTAGCTTACACGGTTTGGAGTTATCAGCTAGTTTACATGCAGCTTACACTTCTTGGAGTTATCAACTAGTTTATATGGCTTACACGGTTTAGAGTTATCAGCTAGTTTACATGTAGCCTACACAGCTTGGAATCATCAGTTAGTTTATATGTAGCTTACACTGCTTGGAGTTATCAGTTAGTTTATATGTAGCTTACACGGGTTGGAGTTATCCATTAGTTTATATGCAGCTTACACGGGTTGGAGTTATCAACTATATTATATATAGCTTACACGGTTTAGAGTTATCAACTAGTTTACATGTAGCTTAGAGGAGTTGGAGTTATCAACTAGTTTACATATTGCTTACAGGCCTGGAGTTATCAGTTAATTTATATGTAGCTTACACAGTTTGGAGTTATCAGGTGGTTTTTATATAGCTTACATGGGTTGGAGTTATCAACTAGTTTATATGTAGCTTACATGGTCTGGAGTTATCAGTTAATTTATATGTAGCTTACACAGTTTGGAGTTATCAGATGGTTTTTATATAGCTTACATGGGTTGGAGTTATCAACTAGCTTATATGTAGCTTACATGGTCTAGAGTTATCAGTTAATTTATATGTAGCTTACATGGCTATACATATTACAATAACAGGAAGTTATCAGCTAGTTTACATGCAGCTTACACTGCTTGGAGTTATCAGCTACTTTACATATAGTTTACCAGGCCTGAAGTTATCAGTTAATTTATATGTAGCTTACACGGCTATACATATTACAATAACAGGGAGTTATCAGATAGTTTACATGTAGCTTATAAGGCTATCCATATTACAATAACAGGGAGTTATCAGATAGTTTACACGTAGCTTATAAGGCTATACATATTGCAATAATAGGGGTTATCAGATAGTTTACGCGTAGCTTACACGGCTATACATATTGCAATAAATAATATAAATTATCAGTGATATAACTATGTATGCATATATGTATATATTACATATGTATTAATAAAATATACTTATATGCTTTCTTTCTAAATTCTACTCTCAATTACAAGCTATTTGTGACCCTTAGTTTCGACTGAAGCAAACAAAAAACAGGTTGCTTGATAACAGTAACAGTACAAGTCACACAAGTACTACTTTAACACTACAAGTCACACACATACTACATTAGCAGTACAAGTCATATATGTACTACTTTAACAGTACAAATTGTTTTTCAAGAGTTGTCACCTTTAATAGTACATATTGAATATCAAGAGTTGTCACCTTCAGTAGCACATATTCAACATCAAGAGTTGTCACCTTCATTAGTACATATTGAACATCAAGAGTTGTCACCTTCAGTAGTACATATTGAACATCAAGAGTTGTCACCTTCAATAGTACATATTGAACATCAAGAGTTGTCACCTTCAATAGTACATATTGAACATCAAGAGTTGTGAAGGTGACAACTCTTGATGTTGAATATGTACTACTGAAGGTGGACGGTATATATAGAAAAACAGAGCAAAGGATAACAAAATATGTTTTTCTAAAACTTGTTATCTTTTCATGGAATTGTTCTACTGTACTCTAACGAAGTAACTAATAGCGTTCAAAATATGGTTTAATGTCAGTTTTGGTAAGACAAATTTATAATAGTGAAATCAAAACCTTCTACAACTTAATCGTAAGTTCACTTTGCATGATAAGCGTATGGCGGTTCTTATTCTTAAGAATGTTGAGCCTATCGTATTTCTATTGGCTTAAAACGTAACAGAGCTGGCGATGAGTTTGTGTTTCAAAAGAAAATCGTACTTGTGTTATTCTTTTAAAAGAAATTGTTTGTTGTTTCTACCAAAATGAATGAAATACTTTTACCTTTTTCACACTTACATGAGTGGTGTATTGGTGTATTTGAAGACAAACAGGTACGTATATTTTAACGATAAAACAAACATATATTTCAAAACGTATATTCAGTATCTAATATTGCCTAAAGCACCAATGTGTGAATAATTTAGTTGTTTTGATTTTAATAACCTGCTTTTGTTATTTTATGCTTACTTTCTTGTACCAAGAAACAATTTACATTATAAATATTGGACATTTCCTAGTAAATGGTTTAATCTTACAGCCATACTCGTGCTTCGCTAAGCTACTAACGTGTCTGTAAATGATAAAAAACGGGTAACCAAAATGAATGAATGTGATATTAGGTTTACGATGCTTGACGCTTGTGAAACGTTTATGATCTACATGACAGTTTGATTGCCTATACGAGTTTATGACACGCGATGAAGGATCCATTATTGCTAACACCAATGTTCTCTTTTCTGAAGCACCCAATACTAAGACATAAAAACCTCATCAAATTTTGATATTTTTCAATGAGAATACAACACAATAGACGCAAAAGGTCCGTTTATTGTGTGCGTGTGTCTTACAGTCCTCCAATGTTAAACAAATTTCCTAAATAGTTGTAATAATTAGTCCTAGATGTTAGATATCTCATCATAAACCTAGCGTTTTAGTAAGCTGTAATCATACGCTACACCAAATTAGCGTGTAGAGGAAAAACATTTTATGTCGATTTTTGAAATTGACATAAAATAAATGTATATTTCTAATGATTCGCTTCTCTGATGAGCAAATAAATAAAAATAGAAACTGAACGAAACAAAATACCTGAAACGATTTCCCTTCCTATTTGAAATTCGCACTGGTTTTACAATAAAACTTCGCGTGATTCACTTATCGTAGGAGATTTACAGTTCCAAACCAATCGGGCGTTGGATGGCATGTTGTCTACGTGACCAGCGCAGAAGAAAGAAAGAAGTATACACTATCTGAGAAGGTTTAATCCCCATACGTTCAAGAAGGTTTAATCCCCATATGTTCAAGAGAAACAACCTCCTCTCTCTGTATTTATATGCCTTCATTTCCTGCATTAAAATGATACAGTGAAGGAAAAAAAAATGCCCACTAGGTGAAACCTGTTTAGTTTGTTGTTTATAAGAACGAAACCATGTGTAGGCTTATCTTTATAAGGATCCTCTGTCTTATTGTGAATTTTTATTTCAAGCCTTTTGTTTAAAATTCTAATAGGAAAATATATATGAATACTACCTAATTTTATATGTGAAATATGATGATTTACGTTAATTCTTAAAGATGAATCACAATAATAATTTCGCAGACTTGTGACTGGGTTCAAGGTTTAATTTTTATTTTTTAATAATTCTGAAAAGGGTAATATTTTACATACATTATATACCATTAAATATGATAACACATGGCACATAAAATGCTACTATTAAAGGTGACAACTCTTGATGTTCAATATGCACTACTGAAGATGAAAACTCTTGATGTTCAGTATGTACTACTGAAGGTGATAACTCTTGATGTTCAGTATGCACTACTGAAGGTGGCAACTCTTGATGTTCAATATGTACTACTGAAGGTGATAACTCTTGATGTTCAATGTGTACTACTGAAGTTGACAACTCTTGATGTTCAATATGTACTACTGAAGACAAATCTTGATGTTCAATATGTACTATTAGTTAAAACTGAGAAACGAGTGCCTCATTATCATTATTCACACTCGAGTTTCTCAGTCACTTAATTATCATTATTCACACTCGAGTTTCTCAGTCACTTAATTATCATTATTCACACTTCAGTTTCTTAGTCACCTAATTATCATTATTCACACTCGAGTATTTCAATCAATCATTATCGTTATACATGTAAGACTCAGAAGCGAGTTTGTTAGTTACCTCATTATTATTATTATTCACACTCGAGTTTTTTAGTCACCTCATTATTATCATTATTCACACCCGAATTTCTCAGTCGTCTCATTATTATTATTCACACTCGAGTTTTTCAGTCACCTCATTATCACTATTCATACTCGAGTTTTTCAGTCACCTCATTATTATCATTATTCACACCCGAATTTCTCAGTCACCTCATTATTATTATTCACACTCGAGTTTTCAGTCACCTCATTATCATTATTCACACTCGAGTTTTTCAGCCAATCATTATCGTTATACATGTAAGACTCAGAAGCGAGTTTTTTAGTTACCTCATTATCATTATTCACACCCGAGTTTCTCAGTTATCTCGTTATCATTATTCACAAAATTCAAAAGCGAATTTCTCAGTCATCTCATTATCATCATTCACGCTCGAGTTTTTCAGCCACCTCGTTATCATTATTCACAGTTTAATTTCTCAGTCATTTCATTATCATTATATGCTTAAAACTAGTAAGCAAGATTCTTATCATTACGCACACCCGGATGTATAAAAAGTACATAGTCATATTGATATAATTTAATAAAAACCGAAACACTAAGTTAATAATTAGTAAAATATAGATATAGAAAAAAAATCCATAAACTGTGCTAACAATAATAGTTAGCGTCAGTCATTATTAATGATTCCTGATCAGAGATAAGAACTGAGAATTGACTTGTAAATTAATGAAGGCAATTCCGTATAGTATCAAAATGACTATAAATATACAGAATTTCATTAAAATATTACACATAAGAAAACTAAAGCCTACGACGATTAGAGAGAAATGATTCGTAATTTACGGACCCTCGTTATTCACGACATTTTAACATTCGTATTGGCTAACCGATTTTTAATTACTTGAATTGAACAAAGTTTTATTACTATGTAAGTAAATTGAACAAGAACTTTTCTTACCTGTTCGAAATTTCATTTGGAAGTTTGATTACATTGTCTTCCACCACAAAAAACCATTCACGAAGAAATGTAATATGTCCGTTATTTTCGCTTACCGTTCATCTTGCTAGTGGCAGTCCCTTAGTGAACATAACCGCTCCAAAGAGCCAGTTGTAGTAAGAGCGAGAGCGGCGGAACAGACTGTGAAACGCCCGGAACTATTTGAGGAAATGGTCAGCAAGAACAAGATGCGATACTCTACCCTAACTTTTGGGTGGTTGAGAGCATGAAAGAATATTTACGCGGTTGTCGACTAAATGGTAATAGTTATTTAAAAATGAATATTTTTTGACAAAAATTTAGTATCTGAACTCTGTCCAGGGTTTCTTGAAGCTTATTGACAAAGAAACATGTCATTTTTTTTTTCAGCATGGCAGCTAGAACTGTCAAAAGGGAGTATTTCAATATAATTTATCACATAAACGTTAAGAACGAAGTACACTTGATATGATAAAATAATATGATTAGGATACTTCTAGAACACAGTTTATGAATAGACTTGTTGTACACGTTTCGTTCGTAAGAGGATCCATCGTAACGTCTTATATGTGCTACGTCTCGTTTATAGGGTATGTAAATAATCTTTTTTTTCTTATCAAGCCCGCAATTTGTAAAAACAAAAACAAAAAAAAACTCTACAAATAAATCGCGTCTAATTGAAATGTTTAGATATCGCTTTTGTCACTCTTAGATTTCACGTAGCCACGTTTTAAGCTATGAAATGTTGTTAACGTGTTTGTTGTTAACGTGTTTGTTGTTGTTTTTCAACGCTTATAAATGCTGCTTTTGATATTTTTCTCACAGATATTTATTAAACGTATTTTCTCACGGTGTTGAATTAAGGGGGAAACAATGTTATTAGTACGGATACTGGGAATTTTATGAATAGCGTTGTTGTAATTTATTTAGATCATATAATAATACTATTAAAAATCAACCAAGTAGGACATTGTATGTAATTATATGTAAACAAACACATACCTATAAGTGTATGTACTATAAAAATTATTGAAAAAAAAACAACAACAACACAACCTGAGATACATTTGGTAATGCTGACTGTCAGAAAAATTACCTTTAATATACTTTATTGTATTAATATCACTTCGGGAAATTCACTAAAACAGTATTAAAAAACTAACCTCGGTAGCTATTGTTTCTAGAAACGTATGTTGAAATATGATTAATATCACTCTCTACGGGCTTGGTTATGGGGAACGGGAAGTTTTTGTAAAAATTATGTGCTCTCGGGGACACTTAACCATCGTAATCAATATAAGTGTGAGTAGTTTTCAACTTTAGGAGATTGGACGAGATAAAGAGGCTATGCGCAAAATCTCTTGTTGTTTTTCCATTTTAATTTAAGATATATGTGTATATGTCATGTTTATATGCTGTCGCGCCAACAATTGTGATCATATGACAGTTTGTTGTTGAAGCAGCGTCAGTGTAGTTTTAAGAACACATGCACGTGGTTAGTTTTTTTAGTTTCAAGCTTCGTTTACTTTAGCATCAGTAGCTAGAATTGTAGCTAATTATTAGCTTTCTTCAAAATTGGTTTTTTTATGACAAAGTGTGTTTATATATATACTTTAAGTATAAAATTATGCCTGCCATCCTAACGTTTCTTACTCGTACTTTGATACTAATTCGATCTGTTACGTGATCAGGCTGTTTACTTTTACAAAATGAATGTTTTGTTTAAATATTTACAGAATATAAGTGGATTGATAATCAAAACGTAAGGAGTAAATTTAATAGCTAAATCTGCAGGAAAATATCCTTTCTAACTTAGAACAACCTTGTCTATAAATAATGTTTTAATACACGTATAATGTATGACCAGCATTTGATAGCATAAATATATCGTTTAATCACTTCACTACTAGCCATCAGTTGCATTTACTCCAAAAGTGAAAACTGTGCCCGAAAACGTTTCCTCACTACTAGCCATCAGTTGCATTTACTCCAAAAGAGAAAACTGTGCCCCAAAACGTTTCCTCACTACTAGCCATCAGTTGCATTTACTCCAAAAGAGAAAACTGTGCCCCAAAACGTTTCCTCACTACTAGCCATCAGTTGCAT
>NW_013666572.1:6024-10195 GCF_000517525.1 Limulus polyphemus | reverse complement strand
AATAAACAGATAGAGAATTTTATTCACGTAAATTCTTTAACAGGATAATTTTTTTTTGCTGTCAAACCTTTGTTATGTTGATTTTGAAGCGTTTACATCTTTCACAATTCTAATTGCTATGTAACCGAAAGAACGTAACTTTCAAAAAATAAGTATTTTTACTACAAATATATATATATATTTTATGGTTAACTCTACATATATATACAGAGATGAGAAAAAAACATATTAAAAGAACAAAATATGTAAATTCTTTCTCTATCTATCTATCTATAAGTCTGTCTGTAAATTTATAAATCGGGATGTGTCATGGCCGCCGGGATCTCAAAGTTATTTATTAGCGTCATTTCAAACCTAGCGTCATCGCTGTATCACTCCGCAACAAAATGGCCGTCTATTATAACAAGTAAGGGAGAACCAGGTAACCAAAACCAGGAATATGTCACAAAAAAAGAAAAGAAATGATGTTCAAATATTCTATGTCATGGTAGCTAGAAGAGGCTATTAATCTTATCCCATCTCACTTGTAATACAAATTACAAGTTGAAGTTCCGTAAATTATGAAATGATAGAATTACGGCTTATTTAACTTACACCTGACAGTGTAGTTTTTATCTTCTTTTTTTATACTCTGTTCTTTTTTTCAGTGGATGAATAAGTATGGAATCTTAAGCAACTTTTTGAAGCAGTCAGAGACTTCATTTAAAAACGTAAGTCCTCTTCCCCGTATTCTTGTAAAAAAATCGAACGTTTTTGACGGATAAAGATATAGACAAATATACGAGTTTTTTGGGATGTCGTTTTTATTATTTCTAATCATTTAAACAATAGGGGTTTTAAAAATAAGACACTTTGTCATAATCCTCAATAGCTTTTGATAACTAAATTAAATGGCTATTATTTTCAATTAGTGTTCAATAGACTTCACCCATGAAACTGTGCTTTTCTGTTTTGTTTTTTTAGCTACACATTTCAAACCCTATAAATTCAAATTTACTGGAGCAAAGTTCTGGGTTTTGGTGAAATTAAATTTAAAAAATCTGCTTTCGTTGTTTAATTACGTTAGTTTTCATATAAGGACTTTTATCGTCGCAACAGAACACTTTCAAATCTGCTTTCGTTGTTTAATTACGTTAGTTTTCATATAAGGACTTTTATCGTCGCAACAGAACACTTTCAAATCTGCTTTCGTTGTTTAATTACGTTAGTTTTCATATAAGGACTTTTATCGTCGCAACAGAACACTTTCAAATCTGCTTTCGTTGTTTAATTACGTTAGTTTTCATATAAGGACTTTTATCGTCGCAACAGAACACCTTCGGTTTTAAACTATATATAAACTCAAAAACTATTATTGTCGCAACACGGCCGCTTTTAGTTATAGCTTATATCAGTTTTTGGTATAAGGATCGTTACTGTTACAATACGTCTTTTTTAGTTTTAGGGTATATATAAAATTTGATATCAACGACTATAAGTGTTACAACACATCCGTTTTTAGTTATAATTTTTATCAGTTTTTGGTATAAGGATCGTTATTGTTACAATACGTTATTTTTAGTTTTAGGTTGCATAAGATTTGATATCAACGACTATAAGTGTTACAACACATCCGTTTTTAGTTATAATTTTTATCAGTTTTTGGTATAAGGATCGTTATTGTTACAATACGTTATTTTTAGTTTTAGGTTGCATAAGATTTGATATCAACGACTATGTGTTACAACACATTCGTTTTTAGTTATAATTTTTATCAGTTTTTGGTATAAGGATCGTTATTTTTAGTTTTAGGTTGCATAAGATTTGATATCAAGGACTATAACTGTTACAACACATCCGTTTTTAATTATACAATATACCAACTTTTAGGACTTTTTTTTAGGCACAGTCAGTATAGCAGATGAATATAAATTTTTCTACATGTCACACCAACTAATTAAAAATAAATACTATTACGATCTTAACCAACGTTGCATTGATGTTTACAACAAAATATATGGCTTGATTTTCTACAGCAAAAAAATGAACGTAATCGTTTCACATCTTAACAAACCAATGATAGTTTATAGAAGGTTCTTTATACGTTGTGTATGTTCTTAATTTAAACGATTTGTTTATAAAAATTGTGAAAAATTACTTTGCATTATTAACCCAATATATGTATTTAAATCTAACCTAAAAAGCTAGACTTTCTGAACCTCGTGAGATATTACCGGAATTACCGCTGCAAATATTATCGTTTATAACCCTACTGATAACATACATCACCATTGGTTTTTAGTTGTATCGTGTAGAAATTTGACATTAAGTTTCTCTATAGTTAGCCTTGGCTTTTTAAGACATACGTTACAGTTTCTTTCTGATGTGAGTAGTTTACTTATTTGTCAATCAGAAATTCTTAAAAATTAAAATATTACAGCATCAACATAATACTAAACATTACGAACACATTTGACTTGAAAATTTTACTTGTTGGAAGAAACGTTTGACATTGTTTATTTTATTCAACCGGACGAAATGTTTCACGTTGTTTATTTTATTCAACCAGAAGAAACGTTTCACGTTGTTTATTTTATTCAACCAGAAGAAACGTTTCACGTTGTTTATTTTATTCAACCAGAAGAAACGTTTCATGTTGTTTATTTTATTCAACCGGACGAAATGTTTCACATTGTTTATTTTATTCAACCAGAAGAAACGTTTCACGTTGTTTATTTTATTCAACCAGAAGAAACGTTTCACGTTGTTTATTTTATTCAACCTCAGCGCAATTTTAGCAATACATAAAAGTTTAGCTTAAGATTTAATCCTATAATAGTATAACTATCTACAGTATATTTATTCGTTCGATCAGCAACTTGCGACAGTTGTAAATTTAAAACTGCCACCAGGGTCACCGTATAATTGGAAAATGTACGTTTCTTATGCTGGCATGGGCGAGAATGCTAATCTTTATATATTTTAACGGACGTTAATGTAATGAATGCTTGGTTTGGTAATATAGCATAGATGTAATCACGCGCATTTATTAACACTGAATTTAACAAGCAATCCTTACAGATGTAAACCTTGATTTTTACCACTCATCCTGCAGTTCTTTTACTCGTTTCAAATGTATTTTTGAAGAAACTTGTCAATTATAGCCATATATGCATATAGTTGCATTTAGGCCAAAACAGATGACATTTCGCGTGCAAGAAATCTGGACTGATATTACCTATTCGAACACCGTAACATATTGTCTTATTTATTACCATTTGCTTGAATAAGCCTGTACTCCGTTCTGTGTGTACACATACACATAGTGGGTGAATAATGTTACTGGCCTTCGTTGTATCTCAGTGTTACACTGCTAGTGACACTAAACACTTCCCAATTAGATTTTACGATTTTTCTTCCAATGGCAGCAATCTAAACGCAACAGCGTCTTGAAGCGGCTACTCCGTTCGGAGCTTCAGCGCAGTCATAGATGGAATTTATCGACAGTAAGAACTATATCTCAGAGATAACTGCCATTTGTGGCTCTTTTATCCCTACCAAATTAATTATAAATCATGTCCTTTGATTACAGATACGATGTTAAACAAATAACGACGAGAAAGAAGAACAATTTCGGCCTGTATTATCTATACAAATATATTTGTTAACATCAAAATAATTTGGCCAACGTAAACACCATGAAACTTGATCAGTAAACTGCAAAAAGCAAATTCTATTAAACTGAGCAACATCTGGGACAAATGCTCTTCCTGGGGTGTATATAACTAACCCAAAACTGTTCGAGTGTGGTAGGGCATTCGCCTGAAACTCATGTTGTTCGTTTGATCAACTTTATTCATTCTTTATGCATCACAACACTCTATTATGCTGTTCCAACTGATCACAACACTTTATTATGCGGTTGAAACTGACAACAACACTTTATTATGCTGTTCTAACTGATCACAACACTTTATTATGCTGTTGAAACTGACAACAACACTTTATTATGCTGTTCCAACTGATCACAACACTTTATTATGCTGTTGAAACTGACAACAACACTTTATTATGCTGTTCCAACTGATCACAACACTCTATTATGCTGTTCCAACTGATCACAACACTTTATTATGCTGTTCCAACTGATCACAACACTTTATTATGCTGTTGAAACTGACAACAACACTTT
>NW_013666572.1:0-5355 GCF_000517525.1 Limulus polyphemus | reverse complement strand
AAGCACCTTCTTATACACTGTACGTAATGATAGTTACATTGTTTATATTTAGTTACAATAAGCACCTTCTTATACACTGTACGTAATGATAGTTACATTGTTTATATTTAGTTACAATAAGCACCTTCTTATACACTGTACGTAATGATAGTTACATTGTTTATATTTAGTTACAATAAGCACCTTCTTATACACTGTACGTAATGATAGTTACATTGTTTATATTTAGTTACAATAAGCACCTTCTTATACACTGTACGTAATGATAGTTACATTGTTTATATCTAGAGTTAGAATACGCACCATCTGATACATTTTGTACGTAATTAGAGTTACGTTACTTATATCTAGATTTACAATCGCACCTTCTGATACACTGTGTACATAATGAGCAGAATTATAGCAATCTCTCGCTATAAACTAAAGCTAAGTATACATATATATATAAGTACCAAAATATGCGGTCGTGCTTATTCTATGCGTGTTACAGATCAAACCAATGTCTTGTCGTTTCTTTAACACATAACTCATGATATGTGCATACCTTACGCGAAGTCTAAATACTCATTTTGGCAGGTCTTTCTGTTACAATATTTGTTTTGTCATATGTTCAACAATTCCATAACATAGCAAATCATAGCTAACAACTGTGGATATCCATATTAGCATCAAGTCACGCTCATGCTGACTGCTGGCGCCGAAACGTCTAGGGTGATATGTTAGCTATATGAAACTCTCACGTTTCTTTATTTGTGTGTGTCCATTCTTCGATTTCACTATTCAATCAGAACGTAATACATTTCTTTAATAGAATGAAATTATATATATGAGTGCGACTCATTACATAACACGTGTGTTAATGCAAGTATCCAAATCATACATAAATGTAAGCAATCTGGGCAAAATAAACACTTAATGGGCGTTAAACATTAGTTGAAGATTCTATTGTCAAAATGGAGGAACTCGGATCTTCATTTCTTTTTTTAAGATACTGATGTAGAACCACTTCATGAGGTTTATAAACCGTGTTTTTTTTCTATTGGTTTAATTAACTTTTTATATATATAGTTCGGTGCCTATTTGGCGCGAGATTTCCGTTCATTAGTCAGAATAAAAAGTATGACAGGCTTTTTGTGAGTTAACAGGTTCGGTATGATCATTGGAGGCCTGGGATAAAATAAAGTCTTAGTATTGGTAGTACAGTTGTCTCGAAGTGTACGCTATAATAAACCAGGAAAGTCTTAGTATTGGTTGTACAATTGTCTCGAAGTGTATGCTATAATAAACCAGGAAAGTCTTGGTATTGGTTGTACAGTTGTCTCGAAGTGTACGCTATAATAAACCAGGAAAGTCTCGGTATTAGTTGTACAGTTGTCTCGAAGCGTACGCTATAATAAACCAGGAAAGTCTCGGTATTAGTTGTACAGTTGTCTCGAAGTGTACGCTATAATAAACCAGGAAAGTCTTAGTATTGGTTGTACAGTTGTCTCGAAGAGTATGCTATAATAAACCGACTTTCCTGGTTTATTATAGCGTACACTTCGAGACAACTGTACAACCAATACCAAGACTTTCCTGGTTTATTATAGCGTACACTTCGAGACAACTGTACAACCAATACCAAGACTTTCCTGGTTTATTATAGCGTACACTTCGAGACAACTGTACAACCAATACCGAGACTTTCCTGGTTTATTATAGCGTACACTTCGAGACAACTGTACAACCAATACTAAGACTTTCCTGGTTTATTATAGCGTATACTTCGAGACAACTGTACAACTAATACCGAGACTTTCCTGGTTTATTATAGCGTACACTTCGAGACAACTGTACTACCAATACTAAGACTTTCCTTTGGTATTGGTTGTACAGTTGTATCAAAGTGTACGCTATAATAAACCAGGAAAGTCTTGGTATTGGTTCGTACAGTTGTCTCGAAGTGTACGCTATAATAAACCAAGAAATTCTTAGTATTGGTTGTACAGTTGTCTTGAAGTGTACGCTATAATAAACCAAGAAAGTCTTGGTATTGGTTGTACAGTTGTCTCGAAGTGTACGCTATAATAAACCAGGAATTTCTCCAATTCAAACTGGTTATCAATAATCGGAAATATGTTCCTATTATCTCAATTTCATCGATATTTGCTTTTCTAGAACTTGCATTAGATATATATATATATATATATTAAGAGTTTTTTTTTGCTTTTGCGATAGGCCTACAGCGGGTTGAAGTAATATTTGCACTTCGAAACTTCAGGCTTTTTGTCATGTTTATATATCGCTTAAGAATTTAATTTTTTTTTTGTTCTGAAATTTATAGAGGGAAGAATCTCATAAATGTATATTTTAAGAACAATCTAGCACTTTTAGCATCAATTAGCTGAAGCCATAAAAACGTATAAAAGAACAGTAGATTTTGTTTGTTTTCCTTTTCTCGTACACATTAAAAACAGATCGTTAGAAATAAGCTGTATTTTGTATAGTAGAAAACTGCAATAATCCTATTTTTATTAAAATCAAATGATACCTTTTTGATACAAAAAAGAAACAAAACTGAAACCGAGTGTACATTGTATCTGAAGAATACATACATTTGGATCCGCTCTTAACAATTCACCACTGTTAGATTTTTCAATGTATTATATCATAGGAAAAACACATATACATACACGTATATGTATATCATCCATTTTGTGCGCCTACATCAGAATCTACACTTAATATTCTGGTATTATTTGGACTAAAAGATGTCGTTAGACTTAAAAAGTCTAAGATCACTTCTCGTGACAGTTTCTCCTATATTAAAAACGGCCCTTTGCCAGAATGTATTAGAATGAAGGCAATATTTCACTACTTGTGAACGTAGCCACTTAAATTGAAGTAAGAACTTCAGGAGCAAGATAATGTAATACTTTTCTTTTTTCACTTTACTAAGTAGCTCCTTTATGAACACTACAAGGATGCCCATAAATTTCATAAAAGGCCTGATATTATGACGAAGGCCACGGAAGATCAACCTATGGGCATTTCAGCTACATTAGAACGTGTCGTTCATTTTGAATGGCACCTAAAGCATTACTCATAACGGTCATTTGATGACACGATCGATTGAAACTTATTGCATGTTCTTAAAGATGTACCTTGAAAAACATCAGTTTTATTGAACTATAAATAAAGTTATATGCTATGAAGTACTTACGTGACGTTGTATAAAGTTTCTTCGACTCGTCCCTCGTAGATTTTTGGATGCTGGAAAGGAAAATAAGATTAGTATATTCAATTTTCCTCGCTTACGACATACATAAATCGTTCTGTAGGAATTTTGTTTTTTAACGTTCCAGATGTATATGGTTAAATATTGAATTATAAAATTATTTCACTGCTTTAAACTAATGTTTTGTGATGGGTTTCCTTTTTTTTTACTCCTTAGATAAAGATTCTATTGGGTACAGACGGAGTGTATCTTGAATCACAACCAAACTAAAAATACACTGCACGTGTTTACTAGGTGTTAGTAAACACTTTAAAAAGGTATATTTACATGTCAAAGATACAGACAGTGTGTAACTTGAATCACAACCAAACTAAAAATACACTACACGTGTTTACTAGGTGCAAGTAAAGCACTTTAAAATGTATATTTACATGTCAAAGATACAGACAGTGTGTAACTTGAATCACAACTAAACTAAAAATACACTGCACGTGTTTACTTGGTGTAAGTAAAGCACTTTAAAAAGGTATATTTACATGTCATGTTACTTTTATAAAGTGAATAGTAGAAATATCACGTGGTACATCATCTCATATCTCGTTTTACTTATGCTATAATTTGTAATTTATCCTGCCTGGTTATGGGTAAGTCTAAAACGAGAAATGTACCTTAAGGTATCTTCTAAAGATAATAATCCTATCTTGATGAGCTCCATCAAAAACTGTCAAAATATGTTGTTTTCCTCCATATAAGAATGAAGAATCACGTTTCCTAATAACCTTATTCTTATGATAATCAATCAAGTAGTGTTTTTGACCTATTTATTCTATTGAGAACAGCAACAATATTAAACAAACGTATATTTCTTCTTTGTAAATGTTTTATTAACCTTATTTCGGGTGGTCTCGTAATGTTAATGATTAAAAAAGGGGAAAAACAACAAGAAGAGAATGTTATCGATAATTCTACTCTGTTAATATTTAAATGATTTTTGTGTTGTTGTGAACCCTCACGTTGCATAGAATAACCTTACTTTATCACTGTTTATGGTGTGAAAGCTCATACTGTTTATGCTAATGTTGTTTCGTTGCTACTTACATTGTGAAACTCAGATTGGTTACGTTGAAAACTATAGTAAACAGTAAAAGGCTGATTACTGTTAAAAGTTTCTGTATGCTGTATGAAGCTTGTTACTATTAAGTGTGTTAGTACAATTATTGAAGCTGATTACTGTTAAAAGTTTCTGTATGCTGTATGAAGCTTGTTACTATTAAATGTGTTAGTACAATTATTGAAGCTGGTTACTGTCGAAAGTTTAGTAGACAAAATGGAGCTTGTTGCTGTTTAACATTTTAATGTTTCAGTAGACTAAGTCAAACTAACTGCTGTTAAAAGCTTCAGTAGACTATATTGGGCTTATTGCTGTTGATACGTTTAGTAGGTTATATTAAGCTTAATGTTACACATTGTTATATTGGACCACAAGAAAGTTGATGGAATATAAATATCAAGAAACCTGCTCAGAGAAATCCTGAGAAGCATGATAATGGCTATAGCAAAATGTAACATATTGTGTGAACTATGGTATAGTAGGTAAAACTATCTATATTGTTAAATGTGCTTCCCGGCTATTGGTTTATTGTTGCAGATGTTATTTGGTTAATTGTCTATTGCTACTTGTATTGTTTAGGTATATATCTACAATAATTGAGTAGTTGTCGTCCACTGCATGGAATATTTGACTAGACCTTCTATTGCCACTTATATTGTTTGACTATCTGTCTATTGGTACGTGTATTGTTGCTTAACCAATGTCTTTTGTTGTTGTACTTTTTTATATTTCTGAATGGACTGTTTGGTAAGCTGTTTATTGATACATTTAATACTTGAATATATATGTTTATTGTTACATTTTTATACTGCTAATTGAAATATTTGGCTAAATCTCTATTGCTACACAGATTGTTTGACTAGCTCTTTATTGCTTCACATATTGTTTGACTAGTTTTGTATTGCTACATGTATCATTTGGTTATCTAACTACCTGTCTTTTGCTATATGGAATATTTGGCTATCTATATATTACTACGTATGTTGTTTCACTAAATATATGTTGGACACTTTAATATTGCTATATG
>NW_013666571.1:363651-376447 GCF_000517525.1 Limulus polyphemus | reverse complement strand
CAGATAGCCTAGCTGCTTGCGCCAATAAAACACCAACCAACCAACCAACCATACCTTAGGAAGGACATTGAATTGTTGGAAAGGGTTCAGAGGAGGGTTACCAGAATGGTGCCTGGGATAAAGGGCTTATCATATAAGGAGAGATTAAGATCTCTGAAATTGTTTTCTGTGGAAAAAAAGAAGAGTTAGGGGGGATCTGATTGAGGTGTTTAAGATTGTAAAAGGAATTGATAGTGTTGATGCATCATATTTTTTCATATTTAACAGTGAGAATAGTAAGACTAGGAGACACAATTATAAATTTTGGAGTCATCTTCAGCTAAGACAGTTTTATTTTTCTAACAGGGTGGTTGGCCTTTGGAATGGGTTGTCTTCAGATGTTGTGGAGGTAGTAAATTTGAGTTCAAGAGAAAGCTTGATAACTATGTGAATAATAAGGGCTGGCTTTGAGGTTTTATTTATTTATTTTTCATTCAGTAGTTTTAGTTTAGTTTAGAGGATGGAACAGCCTAGATGACTAACATGTCCCTTGTTGTTCCTAAACATTGTTATAGTCAAACACATTCACACACACACACACACACAGGGTGACCAGACATCCCAGTTAGGGGGAATCTGATTGAGATATTTAAGATTGTAAAGAGAATTGTTTTAATCAAACACATTCATACACACACACAGGGTGACCAGACATCCAAGTTAGGGGGAATCTGATTGAGATATTTAAGATTGTAAAGATAATTGATAGTGTTGATGTATCATCTTTTTTCATACTTAAAGGTGAGAATATAAATTTTGCCAGGGTAAGAGTCATTCATCTTCAGCTAAGACAGTTTTATTTTTCTAACAGAGTGATTGGCCTCTAGAATGGGGTGCCTTCAGATGTTGCAGAGATAGTAAATTTAAGTGAGCTTATGAAAAAACTTGATAACTATATGAATGATAAGGGCTGGCTTTAAGATTTTAATTTTAATTTTTTATCTATTTGATAGTTTTAGTTTAGAGGATGAGGCAGCTGAGATGGACCTATAAGTCCCTTGTTGTCCCTAAACATTGTTTTGTTATCATAGGTGAGTGTGACATAGTTATGCATCCAAATTATTGTCAGATCTTGACAAGGGCAAATGGTGAACAAAACCTTTGTGTAAAAGAGAGTTTAGTCATTCTAAAGCTGAGGCTGAAAATTAACCAAGTAGTTCAATTTATAAGTTGCTGCTAATTTTATAACTTAAAAATCTCATAGGTAAATAAAGAAATTTTTCACATTCTTTTTAATATTGAAGAGAAAAAGTTTTCAGTTTGTTTTTTAGTATGGCATTAGGCTTATTTATTTATTTCTTGTACTATGCTATCCTTGTATCCAAACAGATATGTTTGAAAAAAAAAGATATTTTTATCAGCTGAACTTTTTCTTTTTTGCCTTGTCAGTTGCTAATGTAGGTTTGTTATTCATTGATTCTTGTATAGCATCTGGTTTGGTTTATTTTCCTTTCATATACAGAACACAGAGTGTGTGTTTGGTACCAGATTTGTTTGCTTCTGTTCTCAAGATGTAGGCTGGCTTTGCACCTCCTATAGTCCTTATTGATCTTGAACTACGTCAGGTTAACAGTACTTTGCCAAACATGAGTATTGTCTAGTTGTGAGTTTTTATTAGTGGTTTCTCTTATTGTGTGGAGAATTTTCTAAGAATACCTTCACCCTAATGCTTCTTTTTTTACACCATTTTCCTCCATACTACTTTTAAGTCTTCATAAGTCATAGAACTGTTCCTTGCAAGTTCTGTTTTGAAGACGATGTGGCAGTTCTTTTTTGCTCTGTCTTGCCTTTAGTAAAGATTAGGGGCATAGGGTGACTTCATAACCTGATGGTACACCAGATAATAGATGTGCCCACAATAGGAAAAAAAAATTAATGGAAGCTAAAGGTTTTTAAGGCATTCTAAAATGACATCCTTGACTTACGATATGTTCAAATGAAAAAAAATATTTTTACCTCAACATGATCCTAAGTTGTTCAAGAAAATACTAAAGATCAAAGCAAAAGAAACAAAACCTCTTAGATAAAATAGCAAACCTTTTCTAAATCTAAGAATGAAAAAAACAATTTCTTTTACCCTTCCTGAAAAATTTTGATAATGAATTTTTATACGAATTTGAGTTGTACACCTTGTAAATATGAATTACTGGTTAATGCCAATAAACATAATCAAATGTATTGTCACTAATTTAGAATTTTCAAAAAATGGCATGTGATAAAACCACTTTGTGATAACAGATTAAATGCATTATAAATACTAAATTTCTCCCTCTTTGCAGCTTAAACATACTCGACAGGTATCGAAACTTGATTGTTAGCATTATAAGTTTTACTTCGATGATGACCACTGTGTATCTGCTTTTTTTTGTTCAGTGATGTAATAATTGAGTAGTTGAATGTGATCAATTAATGAACCTGTTGACTAATCAGTTAGACAATTCCACTAATTGCCCATCTCTGTCTAGCTAACAGATATATAAAGGTGATGTTAGACATGCTCCAAATTCCAGTATTTCTGCGTACAGTGAGAACAACCTCCTGGAAAAGCATTTTGTCTGATATCACACTTCTGTTTTCTTGAAAATTGGGTCATTGTGTACATCTCTGTTATTTACAGAACCATGGGAACAAGTTTTAAAAATATGGTTCATTATTATTGTGTGCAATTAGTAGTTATTTATTTCTTGCGTTATACTTTGGAACACAGTATTTTATTCGTTTTTTTTATAGTGATAAATTTGCAAAAATATCAAGCAGACATTTGTCTTCATTAATAAGCATTTACATTTTATAGATTGTTGTGCAAATAGTTATATTACCATTAAAAGGGAATTGTTGTGCTTTGAGAATGTTGTTTGAAAATGTGTTTGTAATCTTATGCCTTAGCATGATAACCTTGTTTCAGTAACAGCAAATTATTACCAGACAGTCCTGAAAATTTTCTAAATGCTGTTGATGTATATTGAGGGCACAGTACATAGCATTGTAAAAGTACAATTGAGCGGACACTAGAAAGAGGGTTGATATTAAACTTTTAATGTCAGGCTCATAATTAAGCACCAAAATGTAGTTTCTTTATTATACCATCATGGAGGATCTGAACCTTGGTACAACAACAACAACAACAGTCATTGAAATAACCCTTGGTAGAAACAGTGTAGATGGAACATAAGCTTTATAAAACATTTTTTGGGGAATTGTGTGAACATTTACCTAAAAACGAAAAATTGTTGTCAGTCTGTGTTTGGAGTTGTTGAAATGTGTCATTTAATATTGACAAATAGGTTTTGTATGTATGTATGTATATAGGTGAGTAAATGTATGAGTTATTAGTTTTAACTTGTGAATTTCTCTGTATAGTATGTTCTTATCCTAAAATAATTACTGTGGGACAGTTTTATGTTTGTATAATACATTTTAAAGATAATACATTATAGGCTTATTATTTTTTAGTTACTGTAATTGTTTATTTTCATCTGTCTCTAAGTACTAGTGTCTTTAAAGATTTGCTTGCAGGGAAACTTGGCACCTGACACAGCTGGCAGGAATCAAATGATGTTTTATATCTTGAAGTGACATTTATAATGCATTTTTGTATTTTGTTTCTCTGCAAGTTGTATATGTTTTTAGCCATCAGATGAAGCTAGTTAATACATTCATTTTATTATTTTATATTTTTTCAATAGTTCTGTATATTTTTTGAACATTTCAATAATTTTTTGCCTTCTTTAAAAAATCATCTATTGGTATACTGTTATTTGTATGAATGTTTTTATTGGTAGTCAAGTATTATTCTGATGTATTAAAATAATGATCAGTTATTAAAACCTTCATAGAAATGGTAACACAATAAATTATTTTCTTCCTCCAAACTTGTATATCCACTTCCCCCCTTTAACTCTTATGATTCTAATAAAAAATAGAAGCAAACTTGCTGTGTTTTTTATTAGAATGAAAGACAAGGCTACACTGTATCCCCATGTCCTTCCAACACGTTGTTACATAAGGTGGAGAATTGTTCTTTTACGGCAAAGGAAAAGAAGATTTTACTTCAGGGAGTTCTTAAAGGACTGGGTGCTCTTCATAATCATGGTATTGTCCATGGTGCACTTCATCCTCTAGGTATCTTCTACAGTCCAGATGGACTTGGCATTATTGACACACCAGATTTTTCTAGAAATGAGGTAGGATAAAATCAAAACCAAGAATTTTCTTTCTAAAAATGTCATATTTAGTTAATTTTTAAGTTGGATGATGCAATTAGATTCCAGATTTAGGCCTGTGATTCTCACAAGTGTTTTTTAATTACAGCTATACATTCTAAAGATAAATAAAAGAAAAAAGATCTGTATCATGTTATTTTGCTTGTATAGATCTTGAAACACAAGCACTGTTTTTTCTAGGTGCAGAGACTTGCAGTGGGGACCACCACTCCAGTAAATGGGATCAGTTTCCATTGCCCTGAGACTATGTACAAGGAAGCACTGACTGTACAGAGTGATGTGTATATCTTTGGTTGTCTAATGCTCTGGGTGTGTTTGAGAGTGCAAATTTATAAAAGTATAAAGTTCTTAGAATTCTAGATTGTCGTAAAGTTATCGTGAACATGAATATAAATCATTAACTGAGAAAAATCTGACGTTTCTGAAATGATTTGTAGAGCGTATCTGTTTGTTTGCCCATGACAAAAATTTTCCAACCTCATACCACCAAAAACTTCCAGAAGCCCTTTAGTATACCGCAGAGGGATTCGAAATCTTTTAATTTATTCATTTTGTCAATTTTACTGTATTTAGTATTTAATTAGTGCTGGCGAATGATACATGTGCACACTGTTCTGCTATATACATGAAGCCAATAAAATAAATGTGGTACCTCAGTTTCTAATTCTATCAATACACTTAAGAAAGTGCTATTGAAATAGTTCCATATATAAACAAGTGGTGTGCACACCCTCTAAAAGTATTTGTGAGAAAAGAACAATAATATAAGTATTAATTTGCCATCTTATTTTCTTATTATAAGTTCAAATGTTTTGTGAGACATGTTAAATTACTTTACGAATATCATTTATGCTCTCAAGATAAATTTAATAAATGGAACGTGAAATATTTGTAATTTTTTAACATATACTTTTGTCTCAAACTTTCAGTAGTTGGTGATACATAACATAAATGAATGATCACTTCATTCTTTGCTTTTTAGACAAGTCAAAATAAAAAAAAAAATTTCAAAGCCGGTGAAATATTGTAATGAAAGATTCTGTTACATTGATAATTTTGGTATTATACACAGAGACAAACTGCTTGTAAAATATGATACTCAAGTTCGTCTCTTGCATGGGGAGTAAACACCAACTTTAAATTATTTAATCCTTTCTAGATGGGCAGCAGTAGGTTGTTTCTTTGTTTTTCATACTTGCATTAATGAAATTTAATAACTCATAAATGTTACTATATCTGAAACTCAGACACATCAAACATAAAGCATGGTAACTACTGAATGTTTTTTAGTGTAAATTATATTTTTTCGATGACTTTAGTATTTACAG
This sequence comes from Limulus polyphemus, assembly GCF_000517525.1. Lineage (NCBI taxonomy): Eukaryota > Metazoa > Arthropoda > Merostomata > Xiphosura > Limulidae > Limulus > Limulus polyphemus. Next base: position 370,857 of record NW_013666571.1, on the reverse strand, counting down.
TGAAAATATAGATCATTATATAAAAGGGCTTTATACTGTGCCATTCTGCAATATGATCATAGCCATTCATCTGAAGACCAACTTCCATATACACTAGTTTCATATACTAAAAAGATTGTGTGACTCCTGATTCATTAGTATTTCTTTTTTGTTATTTTATTATTCATTTAAGAAGATAATTGTTCGGTAAAAAAGGAGTATGTGTACAATATTATGCACACCCATGTTAGTTGTTTATTTTCTGTTTCATTCTAATAAACATAAAGTTTGAAATGATAACAGTAGATGCTCAGTCACAGGTCGAATGATGTCATATGCTTGCCCATTTTGTTGAGTGAGATTTTTTTTTAAATAACTTGCACATCATTAAAATTAATATAAATAAATCTGTTTGTTACTGTATGTTGTTTACAAAATTTACCAGTATAGTACTGTTGGAAATTTATGTACAGCTGTTTCAAAATAAAAAGACTCTTTCCCCCCCCCCCCTAATAATCTTGAAGATCATGCTTGGGATGAAGTCCACCATAAACTCCATTAGTTTCAAATTACCAGCAGGAACACTTGCAAAATAAAAAGTAACTGTCAATGTAATTACTTCAGCAAAATAAACAAGCAGTGGCAACTAATAAAATTAATTTATTTCTTTTACCAAAAGTACGACATAATTGGATTATTTGAAAATATGTAGAGGAAGAATTTTAACTATATTAACTAAAAAAAAGTTTACAATTTATAATATGTGTATGTGCTAATTGATACAGCCAGACATTTCTGTTTCATTACTTTACTAACGTTGTGTTAATTTAAGTTGTTTTCATTGTCTTTGCTAGTTGATGTTTCCAACTCTCAAGTTTATTGAGAGTCCAAAAGGAGTTCCTGATCTTTCAGCTTTGAATATGGTAATTTATAATTCCTCATGTTATTTGACAAGTTGAATACTGTGTTAAGAAATGAAAATATATGAAATAATTAATACAATTTAAGTTTTGTCTCAGTGAAGATACATTGTCTGAAGGGTGTATGACATGTAAGCTGTATAGAAATAGAAATTTTGATTACCAAGTGTTATTTTGGATTTAGAGAATATGTTATTTTCAGGATCTGAGGTCTTTTGAGTACTCCATTATCTGCTCTCTCCTGTTGAAGCAGACAGATGAAGAACCTACAGTGCATGACCTTTTATCATCTGAATTTTTCACATCAGTGGACTGCGAAGAACCTATGAATCCTAAAAGTGCTCTAACACAAGATTTTTCTCAACATGACTCTTGTGTTTTTCTAAGAAATAGTATTAAAAATTCTTTGTATGTTGAGGAACATTATGAACAACAGTTAATTTCTTCAGAGCTTGGTGCCATGAAAAACAGTGATCAGTTTGGGATAGAGTATCATGATATGGAACCAGACTGTGATGATATAGCAGTATTCAATGCACTTAGAGAAAGTATTGGGGGTGAGTCCAACTCCTTTCCATGTGTTGATCAGTGGGACCCTACTCTAGGCATGGATTTTCATAAAGAGTTATCAAATGGTGAGAGAAGTCACACAGACATTGATGAAAACCCTGAAGTTGAAGATAATGAGAGAAAAAATCAGGTAGTTGATGAAGTTAGAAAAGATGAGAATTATGAAAATATTAGTGAAGGAAAAAACCAAATAGATGTTGATGTAGGAGGTGAAAAATCTGAGAAACATGAAAGTAATAGTGATTTTACAACAGAGTTATCAGCTATTTCTGTGAATCATTCAGTAGAACTTTACTCTATGAATGAATGTGATGTAGAACATGTAACTGAAATACAAGTGACAAACAATACAAGTCATTTGCCTCATGTATCTGATGAAATAGAAAAACATGGAAATCTGTAACACCTTTTGTGAGGTTTTTACTTTTTTCGCTTGTTCTATCCATGCAAGATGTTTTCCTTCATAATCACTTTTTATTTTTATATCCAACTATACTTGGTATAATTTGAAAAAAGTACTAAAAATACACATGAGTTGAAGTTCTTGTAAGGATTGTGAGATTTGGTATCTGTATATGAATTGTATTAGATGTTTGTCCAGTTATTTAGTACAGTTTTTAAGTTAGTTTTATTTTACTTACACTATAACTTTTTTTGTCTAGATGAAGCCCAAGTTTTCAGAACATGGTAAAAGTAGTAAATTATGTGTACGTGAAATAAAATAAATATTTCATTCTGAAATAGTTCAAACATGTTAGAAGTAAGCAGTGTCAGGCCAGAGTAATTGAAGACAAAATTAGATTAATAAAAGCATGCAAAGAAATAAGCAGTTTATTTTTTAATGAAGCAAGAGCTCTATAAATGTCTTTAAAATGTCCAAACCATCTATCTATACATGCACATATGTTTCTGTATTAACAAACATATGAATAAAATCTTTACAAAAGTTGGGAATAGTGTCTATACCCAAGTTTTCATGCTCTGTTTATATGCTGGAAGTGCAGTGAAACATTTTGTAGTATATTGTAATTGGTTCATTCAGGCTGCTTTCTTAAAGAATATTCTGCAACCCACTATTTTATGTTTTCAAATAACTTGAATACTTGTTAAATTAGTTAATGTTTAAAAGATTTATTTCAGATTATTTTCTATTTTTGTGTGAAGTGGTATTACTGAAGAAACAAACACATTTACATATAAAAAATACTGATCTTATCCTCACTTCAATTTAGCACAATAACTAAAATAAATCAGTGAAATTGAATTTTTATACAATAAACGACTTTTGAAATGTACTTGTCAGTTGATAAGGTACAACAATAAGTAAACGTAACCAGCATTTTGAATGTTGTAGTTAGCCAACCTACTACATAAATTAAGGGATATTAAAACCTTTGCTGTTACATATATTCATAGTAGCTTCTTATATGCTGTTTATGCAAAAATTGTTCTTATGTAATATTTTCCCGCTAAACAGACATTAGGTTTTTTGTACATAAATGAGATTTGTGTAAAACTTTATCACTTGCTATGGCAAATATTTAACACAATAATGAACATCAGATTGCTAATGCAGAATTAAATGCAAAAGACATGAATGTTTAAATGTGTATGAATTAGCTGTTTGTAAGAATGTGAGTGTGTGTGCATATATATCTGTGTATTTGTGTATAAATACATATGCACACACACAGAGTATAAACCTGTGAAACAATCAACTAATAATATGGACACTTACTCTCTGGCTTTATATGGTGGTTAGTTAAACAGCAGTGTTAAAGTACAAGTAATAGCTTTTATGTTAATATTCAAAAATTTAGTGTGTGTGTCTCTCTCTCTCTCTATATATATATATATATATATATATATATATACACACACACACCATTCAAAAGTTTGGAATCAGACATGTGCAAATACAAGATGAATTAATTATTTTCACTCAGTCATTAGATTTATAAAAGTAACCACCTTTGGCCATAATGACACCTTTATTTTTTTTTTGCAACACACTTTCAGTCAGGTTACCAAAATATTCAGGTTTTAGGACATTCCAGGGCCTATGGATATTTAGTTGTGACATTACATATAATTGTACTTTTTACGTGTTTGTAGATTTCATCCCACACCAGTTCAGTTAGATGATAAGTTTAATGATTGTGATTTTTAACTCATGTTTTAAAGGTACACCTTGACGTTTTGCCTTTAATATAGCCTCAACATAGTTTAGATACATGCTTCAGATTATTTTACTATTAGAATATGAAACCTTGGCCCGAAAGTCTAGCGATAGATGGTACAGCATGTGTTTTTAGAATACTGTTGTAATTCTCTTTACACATTGCACCAATAACTTTTTAAATCACATGTATTTGTGCTTAGCTGTAGGAAGTTTCCAAGCTATTCTTTTTATCTTTGGTATTGATTGGTATTAAGGTACATTTTGATCACTTTGATGATTCTCATGTCATCTCCAAAAATGTTTATTTTCAAACTCTTGAGTGGTATTGTGTGTGTGTGTGTAAATTACTTTGTGGTTTTATTTCAACATTGTAAAGTATGCCCAATTTTTTTGCAGATTTTGCTAACATTTATTTCATGGATGAGGTTAATATAGTGATCTGTGTGAGAAAAGCACTACTACTTGGTTGCAGAAATGCATACAGTATTGCTTAATATTTCCCTGTTGGTTGTTGATATGTGTAGTGATTGTCCTGAACAAAGTAAGCCCTATGGTATAGTTAATTATGTAACCAAGTCAATTTAATACAAGTTTCTTTTTTTGTAAACTATAAACAAATTTATTTCTCTACCTTTCCTTGTTGTGTATTTTTCATTTATATGAGACAAGGTGATCTCATTAATTTGTTCTTCAAATTTTGTCTATAAGTATACCAAAATTACAATCAAAATTTATAGCCATTTAGAAATATTTCAAGTACACATGGAAAATAAAAAAGATGGTATTAATGAAATGTACATGTATGTTTGTGTACATTTATAGTGGGATGGCTTAGCTACAACATGAATAATTAGGTAGATTTGTTCTTATATATATATATATATATATATGTACTGTAAAAATTATTTAAAGAATGACTGTTATGAGTGGGCTTTGTAAAACATGCAAATTATAATTTGTGTTTTCAGAGAAGAATTGTACCATAAACCTATTCAGCATCTTATTTTGTTCATGATTTTGCATTTAATCTCTTTATCTACAATTTATAATGCCTATGACTGGCTTCATAGCTCATATTTGTGTATCACATGGAAAATACAGATTTTGGTATAGGTCTAAGTTTCCATTGTATTAAAAACCTGTTTCTTAATATTGTAATTAAAGAAGTTGCATATTCATATCCACTGTCTTTATTTCATTCCTAAGTGACAAAAAAATAAATGGAATTTGGAACACAGAACTTTACAGTATATCAAATCATAAGTGTTGTGTCATGAATTACAGTATTTGAAATTTGAAGAAATTAAACAGTTTTTGTTTTAATTTGTTATCTACAGGTTCAGTTTATTACTAATTGAACATTGCATTTTGTTTGAAGATATAACTTAAAGAAACTATTTAGTTTGTAATTTAAACGTAAATTTTTCTTAAAGATTATTACTTGATTGAAAATTAGTTTTTTTGAGAATGATTAAAATGTACGTAAGATATGATTAACTATACAGAAATACATTTTTGGTTAATGTATAATAAGTATGTAGCTCAGAACAAGTGAGTTCTGTCCAGTTGTGTTATCCAATAATCAAATTAGATGACTACATAGACTTTAACTTTCTTGATAAAAGAGTTAGCACAAAGGATCACATATAAAGTGTAATAAACTTAAAATAATACCCAAAACTCGAGCACTTTCAAATAGTTGACTATTCTTCTTCAGGAATATTCTGAAGAAGAATAGTCAACTATTCGAAAGTGCTCGAGTTTTGGGTATTATTTTAAGTTTATTAGACTTTAACTTTCATTCTTTCAGTCATAACTGGTTATCATGTAGACCTAACCATGTGTGTAAGTGTTCTTATTCTATTTCTTCTTGGTTAGCTAGTAATGGTAACACTTGCAACCACAACAAGTCAAATGAAATCTTTTAGTCAGAATATGTAGTATTCAATTTTTAAACGTTTTTCACATCATCAGATAAAATGAATACAATTTTTTCAAATAAAAATTTTATTGTAGTCTAGTAGATAGTTTTATTATGCATACCAATTTGAAATAGATGATTAAATTGTATCTATTATATAAGTGAAATATTGGATGTGACACTTGGTCAGCTGTTAATTACTTTGAGGTTCCAGGATTCAGGGTTGCATTTGTGTGTGTTAAAAATTGGATGATCCAATTAGTTTACAGTAGCAATGTTTTTATCAATTACATATTGCTTGAAGTGTAATTTGTGTTTGAGAGTTGTGAAATGATTCCAAATTTTGATGTTTCAACACTAATATTTATAAGTATAAATTTTATTGTTTGGAATTAACAAAATTATAAATCAAGGTAATAAGGAAGTATTTTTTTAATGTTGTTCTTTCTAGCAGTATGAAGGTGAAGTAAATCTATGTAGAAGTAGTTCTGAGTTGAATTAAATTGGTGGTGGCAAAAGCAGTACAGTAACAGCTGTAGAAGTACACATGCAAAATCTGATACAGTGTAGTAAAATAATAAGACTTAGTAACAACTTTTATCATGACATGTCTTTAACAAGCAAGTTACTGAAAGATCACAAAGCCATTGAAAATATAAAAAATTATGAGTTGAATTAAATCAGTAATATGATGGAGTATTGTGGAAGTGATTCTAACAAGAACACAAGTAATATTGCATGAAATAATCCAATAAATGATCATAAAAATGTGCTGATATAGAGAAAATACAAGTAAATAATGAGCTTGAAAGTGGTGTAAGATAAAAAAAACTAATAGTTCTGTATTCTTGAGAATCATAAAGATGGTAACAAAAGAACTGTGAATAGCTCTTTTTGCAGCATCTCAACTCCTGTTGTCACTCACATTTTCACAAAAGTAATCAGAAAATAAAATTATTTATTTTAATTATTATCAATACAAAAAATCATGATTAGCAGAAGTAATATGTCTTAGATTGCTGTAAGCAATTATAATATAAGTTCATTACTGATAACAATGATGTTTCTTCTGTGATATGCAACTTAAATTATTGGAGCATTTCAGTTATGTGTATCATTTAAGTGAGACCCATTCTTGTGATAGCATGTTATGAGTTGAATGCATTCTTTGTCATTCAGTAAGGCTTTTCATTCAAATTATGTGACATTGAAGTAGAGTACTGAAGAGAAATAACTTCTTTATTTTGTTTGAGTCTTTCAGTACAAGTACTTAATATGTTTCAAAAAAGCTTTTGATACATTGCATTAGTTCCTACTTAGAACTAAAATAAGTGAATACCCAAGTTATATCAAAATCCTCAAGAACAAATAATTTGTCAACATAAGAAAAATATTTGTTTTGAGGTATTGGAAATATATCTGTAATTAAACCAAATAATTTTTTCCTCTTATTATGTGTGTGTTGTGGATTTCGACTATATGCTAATACTATACTACTAATAGTAATATACTAATATACTACTAATACTATGGCATGTATTATTATTAGCATTTAAATTACATTTTCTAATATACTATTTTTATTTCTTTCTCTCTCTCTCTAGGTATATATATATATATATATACACACGTAA
>NW_013666571.1:343771-362732 GCF_000517525.1 Limulus polyphemus | reverse complement strand
ATCTACATATTTTATTTAAGGCATAGTTAGCCTCAAAAGGGCTGATGTTGTATGAAAGCATACAAGACGCAGTCTAGCGATGGTATGTTGCATTGTAATGAAATGATTTAGGAACATCTCAGATAACCTTATGTTAATGTGTTTTTTCTTCTTCTCACAATTTCTTCCGGTGGTTTATTGGTAAGTCTGATGTTACTGTATCTGTTCGGTTTTGTATTTTCTCTGTTGTGCATGTGATAGTGCGAGTTGTCTGTCAGCATGTATTTTTTTTTTTTGGTTTCTTGTTCTTGCACTTAGTCTTAACCTCGTCTTAATTCTCAAGGTAGACTCTCTCGTCTGGTAGAATTATAGTCAATTTCAATGAAATTAAAATCATTTGGTGTTTTCGTTTATTTCACTACGGTTTGGATTTTGAATTATTCAATGAAGGAACACTATACTGCTGCACTTCTAGCCGGCATACAGAGTAGAATTAATGCTGCTGTTGACAGAACTGGGTATCTGGCTGCGACATACTTCCAGAATCTCGCTGCTATGAGTTCTGGATTGTCTGGAAAGGGTTCTTTTGTGTATTGACTGAATTATGAGTGCAGAGCCTCAGTTGTTACATTGCCCGCAAGGAAAAACATTTTTTTTTATAGTTATCAAACTCACAACTCTGAACTGACTTCAGGAAACGATCCATCACTCTTGCTTGCACCCAGAGCTTCTTTACAGTGGTAGGCACGTTCTTTTCAGTTGTTCCTTTACTTTTTTTCACTCAGAGCTACACATAATTCATTAATGGATTACCTCACATATGCAGATTCTATAGGTCACAGAATTCCTAAAATTACATGCACTTATCTCTTGGTACAACCAACGTGCTATGTACCAAACAAATGGAAAGCTTGAATTGTGTAATATGGTATATTTTGTGTAGCATAGAATCAGATCTTTCTGCACAGTTAAAACCGGTTCAAGTTTTTCTTTCGAAACATAAGTTTAGCATACACTCTTTGTTGTTGGTGGTGAGTGGGAATGACTTCTTTAGTATCAGACATCTTTTTGTTCAGGGCATTCTCCCTCTTCAAGAAAACCACCAGGCCAGCTCATACACGTATAAAAACACGCGGGCTCTCAAAGACACTGAACCATTTAATAGGAACAACAGCTGCGGGTTTCATTACATTTTAAATTCCAAATGGAGCACACTCTTGATTATACAGTTGTTCTCATTTGTAGGCATATTTAAGCAATGCACTAAATTTGATAACCACTTTTTTAGCATCTGACATTGCAGAACAGCTAAGGGCAGCGTTAACACAAACATAAATTAAATGCGACATGCAGGAGTCTACTAACATGTCATTCACCACCTTTTGCATGTATTGTGCAGAATAAAACCACTTTTTTCTATATCACTGTAATGATTTTGCAAGCAATAAAGCAATGCTGGAACTGTAAAAAACATTTTATAATGCAATTTCACAATTCCCATTTAGAGTGTTGTAACATGCTATTAGTGCTATTGACTGTGTCTTTTCATGTACATCTGAGAACTCATTAGCAATCAGACATTTTTATTTCTTTTACTTGTTCTTTTGATTTCTGTCTCAAGTTCTTGAAAGACTTCAAACAAGTACCTTTCTTACAAAGTAGTATACTTTGGAATTGTTTTCATTGCTGGAAGAAAAAAACCATTTTTTGCTACAAACTATCTTAAAGGTCCATCAGCCACATACAAATTTAAACCAGCTTTGGAAAATGCTTCAACAAATGAGTGAATTGCATTCTGACCTATTGCCTCTTTATTCCTCTGCTTGATCTGTATTTCTATTAAATTTGGCTGCACTGTTGTAGAACTCCTTAATTTTTCAGCCTCTTGTTTTAGAGGAATTTAATGTGCCCTACGAAGGTGTTCATTTATCTTGTCATTTGATTTCTTTCACTTGTCAACTTATATTTTTAATGCGCACTATTTGCATACAACATCTGCTTCTTTAGGACCAGCATCACTGTCTCCACACACACACACACACAATTGAGGAAAGATAATATTTTACCCAATCTACAGGTACTTTGCGTCTTCTGTTCATTATTGAAGAATTGTACCTATTACTAATAAGGAAATTATTATTCAGAAATCAAAACATACTTTGTTAATGACAGCTTACCCTTTATCTACTGCACTACTACACTGAACCAATGTCTATAATTTTCATTCCTTTGCTCAAAAGTACGTGTACTTTTTCTCAATCTTTTGATGTTGTTTCCTTTCTCCCATTTCTCTGTTGCAATCAAATTTGTATTATTTTGTAGCTGAGTTGCAGATATTAGTAACTGCATTACACAACATACGGAAAACCGAAATTTAACTTTTTCGCTCCATACCATTTTACAAATAGAAAAGATTCCATACTAAGAAAACATAACTTGGAAGAGAAACAAAAAATTTAAAACTATATTCTCCCCCCCCCCCTTTTAATTGTAAAATACGGCCAGGTGGTTAGGGCGCTCGACTCGCAATCTGAGGATCGCGGGTTCGAATCTCCGTCCCACTAAATATGCTCTCCGTTTCAGCCGTGGGGACGTTATAATGTGACGGTCAATCCCATTATTCGTTAGTAAAAGAGTAGCCCAAGGGTTGGCGGTGGGTGGTGATGACTAACTGCCTTCCCTCTAGTCTTACACTGCTAAATTGGGGACGGCTAGCGTAGATAGCCCTCGTGAAGCTTTGCGCGAAATTCAAAACAAACAAACAATAATTATAAAACCAAAATAAGAATCCATGTTTTTCTAACAGGAAATTAAATTTACATTCATCGATTTCAGCTCTTTACTATAGCGTTTAAATTACAGAAAACTACGCTTGTGTTTATTCATATACAGTCTTCTACCTCTTCAAGAAGTTTTCGGGTTTAACTCGAATTCAGAAATAAAGCATCCGAGGGACGAAATTGGGTAAAACCCCTACATACCCCTAATCCTATGAATATTGTTATGTGATTTGCTCGCGAACCAACAGAGGGCCTGAACATGATTGTGAAGTTGTGTCATGTTATACAAAACAAAAAACAATTACTATTTCATTCTGTAGTTAACACGTTATCAATTTATGCATTGTAGGTAGGGTGAGCTTTTCAATTTATAGCTTCATTTCAATATCAATGGTGATCAAAGTATTTGTAAAAGTAATAAGTATTACAGTTGTATAACGTACGTCAAGGTTTATATATATATTTATGTATTAGTTTAATTTACAGTCTAGTCCCGAAAAACATTAATTTTGCTTATTAACATAAAACATTCAAAATCTAGATATTTATCCTATGCATCATACTTTTATCCATACACTAGTTTAACTTACAATCAACATATTTGCTTCGAGGTACTCACTTAACTTGCGAAGAATATTAAGTTTTGAAATAGCTATTTGTGGGATAGTATATTTATTTCTGTACAACATTTCGTCTATAACATTGAGACATGATCACGTACAACAATGAATGTACTTGTACCTTATATTTTATACGTGATCATGTTAAATACGAAACGTTGTACTGAAAGAAATATAGTATCCCACAAATAGGTATTTCAAAACTTCATGCTACAATCTACTTGCTCCTGAAAAGGACTGTTCCGTGTCGTTTGATATATAAACAATTCAAGCTCTAGATATTTTCGTCTGAATCATATAAACTAAAAGTAATACAATATTTCCAAACGGAAAAATTTGCATTATGACTGGATTAAATTTATCGTAACCTAATATGGCCCCATTTTGGTTCTAAATACGTAAAAGTAATATCTATTGTGATCGGCTCGGCATGTCCCAGTGATTAAGGCGCTCAATTCGTAATCTGAGAATCGCGGGTTCGAATTCTCGTCATCGAACATTTTCGCCCTTTCAGACATGGTTTATAATGTGACGGTTAATCACACTATTCGTTGGTAAAAGAGTAGTCCAAGATTTTGCGGGTGATGGGGTTGACTAGCTGCCTTTCTCTAGTGTGTCATTGCTAAATTAGTGATGGCCCTCATGTTGCTTTGCGCGAAATTCCAAACAAACCAAACCATTTATTGCAGTTTGATTGTCTGTGTACTATACTTCATGATTATTGTTAACCAAAACATTTAAACTCTAGATATATATATCATATAAAACTGAAGTGGCTACTCTTTATTGAATATCAGAATTGATTCCAGTTGTTATAAAAAACCTACAGCTGAAAGTGTGAGGCATATTTAGGGCCAGGCATGGCCAGATGGCTAGGGCGCTCGACTCCCAATCCGTGGGTCGCTGGTTCGAATACCCAAACCAAAAAACATGCTCGTCCTTTCGGCCATGAGGGCTTTACAATGCTCTGGTCAATCCCACTATTCGTTGGTAAAAGAATAGCCCAAAAGTTGGTGTTGATGACTAGCTGCCTTCCCTCTAGTCTTTCACTGCTAAATTAGGGACGGCTAGCGCAAATAGCCCTCGTGTAGCTTTGCGCGACATTCTGAAGAGAATATATAAAGGGAAATATACGCTTATCAGGACTAAGTAATTATGAAGTAAAAAGATGAGAAAGTCCATGGCAAAGATTATATCATTTGTACCACATTCTATCAGCAATGCTATCATTCTAAATGCCGTGCGCATGAAGATTTCCTCTCCAAGTAGCAGTAAAGCTGATGCAACTTCGAGTAAACCAAAACTTTACAAGCCTTGAGCGTTTAAGACTTAACATTAAGTCAAAAGGTAACAGTCATGCAAATTGTGTTACGTACCCGAAACGTACAAATGTAACTGTTGTTCTGTTTGAAGCATGAAACAAAGTATTTGTTCTACATGGTACAGTCATCCCTTTTGGAAACGGCACTGAAAAAGTTTACTTCGACAGAAACCAGAGCCGCTTTTTATATCCAATTCACGTTAGATGATGGTTATAAAAATGAAAAGAACTGGAACTCGCAAGATGAACGACTCTTTTCTTTTTACGTGGGCTAAATGGATAAATCAATATTTCTAGGGTTTATATGTAACCGCCCTTATTTTTAAACTAGTGTCCAGTGGAAAGACAGCCAGCCAGAAGCATCTACCACCACAAAGACCTTGTACAGCTCTTTGAACTGATTTATGATATTTATTGTCAAGACAATGATGATAATATTGTGTTAGTTTTAGTCCATATTTTACTGGGTACCGAAATAATGATGGAGTACTTACTCATCACATATTCCAAAATGATTTTGAAACCATTCGAATGTGGATACAATCGCATGACGTGGTTCTTGTAGATATCAGATGTAGGGATGAAGTTTATCCCCATGGATCTTAAAAGGGGTGCAACCAGCATCTCACAGAGAAATCTAAACTTTCAATACTTGTCACAAAAGTGGGGTTGCTGATAGAAGCAATAAATGGTCGCATAATACAGTGAAAACGGCTGCACATGGTATTTACCAGCTTACAGATTCCAGTTACGGAAGCTTTTGTGAAAATTATCAGAGCTCTTTGTAATTACTATCAGAGTGTTTCTCATACCAAACGCAAAAGCTTATTTTGTTTCACACAGCACATGCTTGAATTGATTAAACAGCTTAACACACATTAAACAGGTTGTAGAGTCCAAATGTTGAACGCGAAATGTGTCTATGTGGAAATTTATTTAAACAAGTCGACGCGGCTTTGGACTTAGCACAGTTTTTTGAGGAATGTATTTGGCTAATGACTATGTATATATCAACTGAAGCAGGAGATCTGATACACATAAGAACATCATATGTTAGGATAGACTGTGTGGTTCAGTAAAAAAGAGATAGACGGTTACCATGCATAGATACAGCTCATTACGTTTCAAGTAAGGCATAAATTTTCAAGAAGCAGCATATAAGCCAGAATTACCTACATTTGATAGTCTGATATTGGTTGTGTCGCGCAGAAGCAAGGGTAGTGGGGTGCTAATCACACACGCAGCGTCAGTACAACGTAATCTCCGGGACACAAGTGGCACGAGGAACATCTACTGTACATAGTATATGAAACGTGACATTTTACTGGGTGAGTAATGGAAAAGATTAAAAACGATCTTCTGGTAAAATATGTGATTTTTAGCATTTATCAGATGAACACAATATAATTAAATAAATAATTTTGAAGAGTGGTCAAAAGTACCATCTTATAAATTCTTGTCATATAAAATGACAAAAGGAAGGTAATAAATTATGTTTCTTACTTGAAGAATGATTTCTTTGTGAAAGAGTGACTAAATTTGTTTGTTCGTTTGTGTGCCAGTGCGTTATAAACTCTAAGGCTAAATGCTGAGCCACCGGCTGGGTGGGTGAGGGGGGGGGCGACGAACGACAATGGCTGACCAGACTTCCATGCAGATCCAGAACTCGTGTTTTTTATATTTTTATGCTGTATAAAACAAACAGATGGTAAAGAATGCCACTAACTCTGCTGATGAGATATGACACAGATTGCAACTGCACCTGTCAACTGTTGATGCTGTTGGTTCTATCTAATGCCAGACGATTTCTTTTTCAGGTTTGGTTGTTATATTTCGCGCAGAACTACTCGAGGGCTATTTATGCTAACCGTCACTAATTTTGAAATGGCATATTAGAGGGAAGGCAGCTAGTCAACGTCACCCACCGCCAACGTTTTGGTTACTCTTTACTAACGGCTGAAAGGGCGAGCATGTTCGGTGACGGAGTTCGATCCCGCGACCCGCAAACTGCAAGTCGAGCGCACTAACCACCAGGCCATGCCAACTCCCCTATTTTCGAAGCTTAAGCATAAAATAATAATGATATTCCTGATTAAGTACTCAACTCTTCTAGTTATTTGATATACATTTATTAGTAAAATTTAACAAGTAACTAGAAGATTTAAGCAGTTAATCAGGATTAAGATAGAATTTTGCTTAGTCTTCGAATTCATTTCTTTCTCTTTTAATATACGTATATATTTATTTGAAATCTTATTAAGCCTACCGGTTCCTTATAAAAAAAAAAGGATATATATAAACAGAAGTTTTTAAAGCTTGAAAAAGACAGAACAGTATTTCAATTGAAACTTTGAATCTGCCTTTTCAGCTAAAAGTATATTTTTATTGTAAGAAAATATTATACATAGATTTGCAAGATGTATGCTTCATTAAAGAAAAAAGAAACCAACACAGAGAAGTAAACAATAATTCTTTAATGATAGCTTAAAAATATAACATTAGGTCTTAGCTGGACGAATTATACAAAATTATAGACTCTCTAATCCTTTTTTATTTTGAAAAAAATATTAATTCAACTTATATCAAAATGATGTAATTTAATTTGAAAACACAGAGAAGGCTCTGACATTTATATTTTTATTTATTTTATCTCTGGTTTTAAGCACAAAAGTGAACAATGGGCAATCTGGGCTGTACCCATCACGGGTATCGAACCACGAATTTTAGCCCTCTAGCTAACTGCTGAGTCACCGAATTAATTTTTATTTCATGTATATGTCTTATAAACAATAATATAATCTATGAAAAAAAAATCAGTCTTATTCTTAGACAAGTATTAAAACATTCAAACAAATCGTGTTTACATGTTGAAGTTACTACATCAAAGTAAATAATTAACATTTACATACTTACAAATTTCAATCAAACTATGTGACAGATATGTCAATAGCACGATATTTTTATGAAGAATTTCATTTACACCTTGAGTTGTGTTTATTTATACAGAAACTGTGCTTAAAAACGTATGATTACTCAGAAGATGGCACAATAGTAATTTACATAGTGTGCTTGAAATGTGTGTTTTCGAATATTTTTTTTCCAATATAGGTGTGAAATGACACTTACTTCATATTTTCTATTGTTTTATCAGTGTTTTACACTACAGTGTCAATTTGCAATACAAGGTGATTATTCCAAGATTCGAAAACAGTAAATTAAATTTAGTGAAACGTTACCTATAATATATATAGTGATTATACGATGCAATCGTAATGTTTTAGCTCTGACAAAACAAAAACCATTGTTATCAAATCAAATGTCATTACCTCCTTCCCCCGTTCAATTTTACATAAATCGGACATTTGGTGATTCGCTTAACATGTAAAAAATTGAATATTCAGTTTACAATCGTAAATAACGAACATTTTATAGAGGTGGAATTACATATTTACAGTTCTTGACATTTCCCTTCGATATGAAGTATGGTCACGATGAAGAACAAGAGCAGCCTAGCACCTATTTGGATTGTTAAAGTCAGATCGCTTTTCTGAAAGAACTGTTTTGAGAGTATATGTTTAATCACTAGAAGTATCTGAAAAAACTCGATTCTCATAGGAGCATCCCATACATGTATTATGAAACTGGAGATATGCGAAAGGAAGCCATTTCATTCTTCTTCAGAAAAACTTGTCAGCTATCTTAGAACTGTTGGAGCAGTCGTCATCTTCTAGTAGACTGTATATTTTTCAGTCCCGAGGCCGCTTACGACCGTTGGGCCACCTTGTTGCTGATGCATCATCTATGGGTCTCGAACAGACTTACCTGGTGTCACCCGTCTCTTCTCCAGACAGTAGCTCCTAATTTAGTAGTGAAAAGCTAGGGGGAAGACAGCTAGTAAACACCACCCACAGCTAATTCTTGTGGCTGCTATTTTACAAACAAATAGTGGAACTGTCCGTCACATTGCAACGCTTTCTCGACTGAAAAGGGGAGTATGCCGTAGTTTGCCAATCGAACACCCTAACCATTAGGCCAGTAGGCTACATATGGCGGCAGAAATGTGGTTTCTATGATGTTACATTAATGGTCGCAGGATGTAGAGTTTGATACTTCCACCAATGCTTATTCCTGTCTACACCATGCTTACAACCCTGCCATATGTATGGTCTTTCTATATGAAAATGGGGCTTAATCAGATTCCACGTTCTGCTCATATGAGATTAAACGTCCTTTTTTTTTCTGGCTGCAAGGTGAAGCATGACTCATTCGAAAAAAAATTGCTTCACATGCTGTTCGTTCACCTGGCGTGTTTTTGTTATAGCAAAATCGTCGCTGAAAATGTGGTTTGTTAATTAATACTTTGTATGCTTTCAATAAAAAAATCGAAAGGATGAATGAGATCACCTCATTTTAGAGGACTTTAATTAAAGTTATTTGATAAACATTATACTTTTCCATCATTCGTTGTAGAATGCATGTTACTTTTTTCATGGTGTTAGAAAAGCAGGTAGGTTCAAGAAGTCTTGATAGAAATCAATAAAAGCCCTATAACCCGAGCGCTTTCGACAGGTGGACCTTTATTTTTCAGGGGCAAACTGTTAGTTCTTTAATAGCTATGTACTTTTGTTTTCTTGGCTTAATATTTAAACCTAGCTTTAGTGAGCTTTTCGTAATATATTAATAGAGGCAAAACGATTGGTGTTTTCCACTATAATTTACAACGAGACATTTCTGTTATTGCATATATATATAACATGAACTCAAATATATTCGTTATATTTGCATTTTCTAAGGTGTAGAACTTAATAAAATTTTGGAATTCTCATGGTCTTTCGCTGTGTGGTACAGGTAGAGAAACCAATTAGGTCGCATTGATATTTCAAAGCTAAGGCAGCACATTGGACGCGACATGAATTTTTCGTCGTCAGCTGCCTCTAATTTCGTATGCGTTGTTTTAGTAGACATATCTATATATGCATTTCAGTACAGACGCAGATAGCTGTGTGAAGTCCAGGTTGACAATACATACTTGCTACAAATCATTAATAGTCGCTGTGCGATCGGGTGGGAATTATGGAATTCCGTTTCTTTACGGTCTCATTCACTTCAGTTTACCGGGATACGTTTAATGATTAAAATTTAGACATTTCGCCCGAGTATTAGTCTCGAACAAAACATTTTTTGTAACATGCACCTGATGAACAAACGGGTGAATGGAAGTAAACTTGAGAAGATAACACGGCCCTACGCCAGATAGTTTTTTTTTTTGGAGAAATGGAACCAACTTTTTCTAGTACAAATATTACAGAAATATTCTTGAAAGAAAATGAGTGACTCGCGAACTGTACAACAATTAAGAGCGCGCCATAAATCTCTCTAGGAAATCTATAATCAAATTAACTTGGAGAGATTAGATAAGCCAGTCAAAGTTTATACTGGCGTTCTCGTCGACGAATTGTTCTTACTAGCTACCAAGTGGTGCAGTATTGTATTGCAGGAAAAGAAATATATTACTAAAGCAGTACTTTTTTTTTATCTTCCAAGATTAACTTCATATTTTCGGAAATCGAATATTTTAAAGTAAATTTTAATAACCAGGAAGTTATTTATTATATAGACTTTATAGTGATACGTTTACAAGCAATATTTTGGAAAAGTTGAAGAATTATTAGAAACGTACACTGACACTCTTATATCATTTATGTCGAGTTCATTAATAAAGAGAGAGTCTGTATTTGGAAATTCGCGCAGAGCTTCACGGGGGCTTTCTGCGCTAGTGGTTCCTAATTTAGAAGTGATAGGCTAGATGGAAAGAAGCTCGCCAACACCGCCAACTCTTAGGCTACTCTTTATCTATGAACAGTGGGATTGACCGTCACATTATCGTCCCCTACGGTTGAAAGAGGGAGGATGTTCGGTGAAGAGATTCGATCTTGCAACGCGCAGATTGCAAGTAGAATGCTCTAATCAGCAGGCCTGAATAGTTGGTCATAATTTTTGTAAATATGGTTTTTTTCCCCACACTCTTTCTTGAGTATAACAGTATTAAAACTACCTTTCAACTAACAATACAAACGTGAGTCCTTATTTGTGAACGTGTTTGTTCTGCCACTTAGCGTTACAATACAGCGTTCAGATTTATCTTATTACTCAGAAGTTGGCACAGCAAAGAAACGATAAGGTGACTCTAGTACTACAGTAAGTTAAGGTGGGGACTAATATAAGGACTAATATCTTAAACATGAATAGTATTTCATACATCTGTAATTCTTGACTTTTTATGACTTTGAATAACCCATAAAGTACCAATGATCACTTTCACCTCGATAAATTTATTACACGGATCATATTTAGTATAACATTTAAGTCGTTAATAAACAATGGTTATGTTTGATTTTTTAGTATATATGAAACAAATCTACTAAGAAAAACTACAATTGTAAGAGGGCAATACAATTCAGAACCACAAAACAGTGACGAAAATATTCAAATAATAATTCGCGCTTTGACAAAACACTCACACAAATAAATTTTTTACTAGATATAAAAGTATGAAAGATACCATTTTTAGGGGAGAAAAACTGCGTGATAGTATGAAAATGGCGTTGGTGATATCCCGTCTCCCCAGTAAGTTATGAAAAATGCAAGTGAAAAACAGATAAACAATTAAAAGGTCAATCCCAGATGCTTTATCCTACTAGGTGCAAGTCTACCTACACATTCACTATTTGCAGTTAGTTGTGGCCATAGTAGTTATCCATTAATATTATCCTGTGATTGTGCGTGGACAATAGATGAAAAATTGCTTCCACGTTTTTGCTGAAGGTCAACGTAAAAACTTATAAATTTTTTGTATTTTTAATAACTTTATTTTTTCATAATATATTTGTAAACAATAAGTTGGTATATCAATGAGATCCAACTATTTAATGTTGCTAATTTTTATTAATTGTTTTATGAATATTTGTTTATATATCAATGTATAATCCTGATTTATATAAATACAAGCTGAGGTATTCGTCCTTTGTCCGGGTTATGAACTTAAAAAATAAGTGTGTGGATTCTATGATAACACAAAAATCCTAACTTTTTAAACAATTTATTTATAACATAACATATTATTACATTAATCATTATTAACTCACCAAAAGTTTTGTATAAGCTTTAAGAACTCAATGTGTATATATTTAAAACATGGTATACGGTGTATGATGGTCAAGGTGATTTTGCAGGAAGAGTAGTGGTAGTAAGGGTGCTTTCTGTTTACCCGCTTTTAACACACAGCTCTTAATGTCCTTCCATAATGTTTCATGTGATTAATTAATTGACGGTCATTGACCGCAGAAGTGTATTACGGGCCGAAGTTGAAAGGTTTCGTATCCAAGTAGGAAGTGGGTATAACTAAAGAAACTGCTCTTCATATCAACCTTATGGTTACTGTTGGAATAGAAACTTCAACTGAGTTTATGTATTATTGCAATGGTGGCGGCCATTTTTTTGTCATTGCATTCCTCCATAAAGAGTACTCTCTGAGATATATAAGAAATTTGCCTGCCCTCCTCCCACACTGTATGCATGTTGTTTTATAGAAAATATAATAAAGTTTTTGTTTGTTTTTTATGTAAGAACGTGGCGCCATCTATGAATGTAGTTAACATTAACTTACGTCAAAAATAATGAATGCTCAATAACAGGAATAATGGAGATGGAGGGGATATAAGTCCCCATTAACATGCCCCTTGTTCCAAACTATCATCCCACAAAGTTTGGTTGAGATTGGCCCAGCAACCTATAAATAGTTAGATAATGTACATTCAGATAGCCACACAAATGTTTGTGCTTTATATGTATATAAGATATAAAATATATATGTAATAGCACATATCTAAATTCGTTATTAAACTATTCATAATTTAATGCTATCAATACACAAGAGGAACACAACTTTTTAAAAATATTTATGATTGTTGCCTTTCATTGGGGTTGTTTGTTGAATTTTTGAGCAAAGCTACTCGAGGACTATTTGCGCTAAGCCAAAGTGCAGAGCGCAATTATTTTGGGGGGTGGGTAGAATAACGGGGCTCGAAACACAGATCTTCTGATCCACAATCCGGCAGCTAACCACTTGGCTGTGGCAAACTTCTTTATCAGTAATGAAATTATTTGCTCCACGTTATGTTATGTTAATTTGTTGACGCGTGTGCATTTCACTATGACATTTTAATATTTGACTATGTTTTAAATGGATGATTTTCACAAATCATAGACATACTGCATTGTTGGCGAAGTTTATAACCTTTAAAACTACAAGTACACATTCATGTAATCGACGGAAGGCGACCATTCGCAGTTTGGATCTCGTACAGTGAAGAAGTGTTTCTCTCGCTTGTCCACATACCGACACAAAAGTTCAGTTCTTGTGTTTTTCCAAAAGTCTTTATCAGGACTAAGTGTTTAGTTTCGACAAGTGTTTTGACCCATCAATACATTACAGTTTGTGACTACTCCATACTTGTGTCCTATACAGCTTTTCTCAAGGCTATCTAGCCAAAGTGTACTCCCTAGTGCTGCCCTATCATCATGAGTGTGAGCCGCGTTCGCAAGAAGAAAAAAGAAAACCCGTCCAACGACCCGCTCCCAGACTCAGCCACTTTCTGCATCGGAGCAATACAACATGTTAGCCTTTGCCCGTGCCGCCATTAGTTCTGATGATGAATCGGACTCTTCATCATCGTCCATCTCAACCATCACTGCCGCATCACAGAACTCGTCCAAGTCCAACACAACTCGTCACTCCCCAGCCTCTGAAACCCAGAAGAACATAGGTTCCGTCCAAACCTCGACACATCCACTTGCCATTGTGGTCGAAGGAATTCCAGCAGCCCTCAGACAACCTCAAGTAGCCGCAGAACTCCGCCGCCATTTTCCGAACACCGTTTTCAGCAATGCCAGCCGACTTCCATGGCCCACGGATGCATTCAACGGTTGCCCTATCAAACCGCATGTCCCGACAAACAACGATCCCAGGAAAACCCTAATCATCCGAGGAATACCACTCGACACGACAGACCTGGAGATCGATGAAGAACTCCGCTACAGAGATGAAGTTTCTTAACTTCTCCCGCATCAAGTCCTCAAAAACCCAGGAATTAACACCCCTTATCTGAATCAGGATATCAGACACCAAGCAAGCTACTCAACTCCTTCAAGACGGCATCACTCTATAGTTTAAAAGGCTAAAAGTGGAAGATCCAAACTTCTCGAGCACCCAGTCCTCCAGTGCTACAACTGCCAGAGCTTCGGCCACATTAGATCGGCCTGCACCGCCAAGGCCCGTTGTGTAAGATGTGCCGGCGAACACCAGGTCAACGAATGCCCAAAAGACAGAACCAACACGACATGCATAAACTGCGACGGACAACATGCGGCCTACTACCGCGTATGTCCGAAATTCCAGTTCGTCGCGGGAATCAGGGCAAAGCTGTCTAAACGAACACCCGGACCTCCCACACCTTCCACGAGCCAGCATTTCCCACTCCTGCCTCAACGTCCTCAGTTCAACACCAGAGCTCCCGACCAGCCAGGACCCCAGTCTCCCACCACATTCGCCTCAGTAGCCAAGAATCCAACTCAACAAACTCAGCAACAACAAGCACCTACAACAAACTGGCAAGTTCTCCGCCCAGCCAGCCTCATCGCCTTCATCGTTGATGTCATGTTTGCAGCTGCCAACCCAGAAGATGACAAAGCGACATTCCTGATCAACGTTTGCAACTCAGCCCGCCACCATTTCAAGGTTCGAGGAATCACACCAGAGTCACTAAACGAACAAATCTCAAGTAGGTTCCCTGATCAGCGTTCATAGGTAAGTCACACAATTCTTTGACTTTATTGCACGTTAATATTCAAGGCGATCTCAACTATAAGAAGTATGAACTAATAGATTTATGTAATAAAGTAAATGCCTCAGTAATAACTATTAACGAAAGCTTACTAAACAGTAACTCTAATTTCCGCCTTCCAAACTACAAAATTATTTCGAAGCCTAAAAGTATACATTCTAAAAGAATAGCCCTGTTACACGAAAATAATCTCGATCTAACTCTCATCAACCATAACACACCTACTTATCACGAGCACATACTTTGCAAAATCAAAACTCCGTCACTACCCGATTTCACCCTCCTAGCCATTTACGTATCACCCCAAACAACTTCTGACATTACATTTCTAAACGCAATTATGTCAAATTTCAACAATATCATAATCCTCAGAGACCTCAACGCTTCTCACCCCCCTACTTCAAGGATATACCACAAATACTGCCGGAAGAATTATCGCTAATTTCATGCAACTACATAACCTAACAGTTATTAATAACAACTCTCCTACCCACACACACCACAACAAAACACAAAGCATCATCGACCTCGCCATAGTCCCACCAGCAATGTACACCTTACAAGTAATTTTAAAGTACACGAAAACATCGGAGGAGACCATAATCCTCTTTCCTTTCAAATCAGTAACCCGAACTGGACACTCTCCAATAACCTAGACCAGCACCCCAGGACAACCCCAATTTTAAGAAAGTTTACTGGACATTATTTAATGAATATTTAGACAATAATTTACCCGACCACGTAACGCATGCTAACACCAATGGACATCTCGCAAGCCATAATCAAAACCATAGACAAGTTAGTTCAAAAAAATTACACAAAAACCACGCCCAACCACTGGTCACTAACACCTGAAATACATAAACTCATTCTATCTAGACGCAAGCTTTGTAAAGAATTTATAAACACCAGAAACCCTGCTATAAAATCCCAAATCAACTCAGTCAAAAATGAAATAGAAAAGTTAATTAAAATTCAGCAAAATGACAATCGGAACAACTTTTGTAACAAACTTGATAACCTTAAACCTGACACGTCTACCTTCTGGAAAACTTTTAAAAGCATATGCCGAGAAAATAATGATACAGGCAACATATCTTACGAATACCTCACTGCCGCTACAGATGAGCAAAAATCAGACCTATTTGCACGTTATTTCGAAAAAACATTTGTCACCCCGCAGGATGCCAGATTCAATAGTAACCACCAGGACAAAATAAACTCCTTTATTAATGCTAACATTAAATCCTTTTCCACCTCTTTGCCGGTTAACATACACTAGCACCACACTACCAGTTCACCACAGGACATATCTACCCCTATAACCACACCTGAAGTCAAAATACACTTGAAAAACCTGAAAAACAAAGCTCTCGGCGATGACAAATTCCCTAACATAGTTCTAAAAAATGCATATCCCAAACTTCTAACATATCTCACTAATCTATATAATCTATTCCTTTTCTCTGATTATCTCCCTAATTCATGTAAATCAGCTATAACACGGTTATCCTAAAAAAAGGCGACTTTAGACTCAAGCGACTTTAGACCCATCAGTTTAATCAACTGCACAGGCAAACTGCTAAAGAAAATTATTACAACAAGGTTATTATGGAGGTTAGAAAACAATAATACACAGTCACATATTCAGAATGCAGGACGCAAAAACAGACAGATTGCAGATCACCTAATACGTTTAATTGAGGCCACGTTTACCCGTTTCAATAAATTACAAGTCACTATTGCCACTTTCCTAGATGTACAAAAACCTTTTGGCGTGGTCTGGCACAACGGACTCAAATACAAATTAATGAAGCACAATATACCTACCACATTCACTAAATGGATTTCTAATTTCCTAGGTAATAGATTTGCGAAAGTTAAAATTAATACATCACTCTCCCAATCCTTCACGTTTAACGCAGGTGTACCACAGGGGGTCTGTCTTAAGCCCTTGGCTGTATACACTCTTCGTTAACGATCTACTGCAGCCAACCACGCCTCTCACTCGCGCCTCACAATACGTCGACGATATAGCACTATGGAGCACCTCCTGTGACCCCAATAGCGGCAAAGAAAATTCAAACAGTCCTCGACAAAATCACGCAGTGGTGCAACAAATGGAGGATAATACTCAATCCCACTAAAACCCAAGCAGTTATACTTTTCCGCAGATTAAACAAAAGACTAAAGATGGTCAAGTTAGCTAAACTAAGCCTCTACAATACCCCCCATCTCTTTCTCTAAATCTGCAAAATTCCTAGGAATAACCATCAACCCTAAACTAACATGGCACACACATTTCAAGGAAATAAGTAAGAAAATTAAAACCTGAATAGCATACCTTCACAAGATAGGTCATCACACTTACGGATGCAGACCACAGATAATGATGTATATTTACAAGACATTTATCAGACCTTTAATGGACTATGGCTCAATGGTAACTTGTAACATGAATAACAACCAACGTTTGATACTCCAAAAACTACAAAATAGTGTAATACGTCTTGTCCACCGCCTCCCTCACTAAAAACCAGCATGCTATGTAGAAAAACAAACCTCACTACGTACAGTACAAGAACCGTTTTCTATACTTGCCACCAAATATTACAAAAAAAAGACACCTACCGGAACTCAGTCACAGCCGAATTTCATAAAATTGCCGCTACCCCCAAACCATGGTGCAAATATCTATCCCCATACAACATGATACACAACACCACTAACACACCACCATGATCTGTAAAACTACTAAGAATATATTATATTCTATGTATAACTATTTAAATTTTCAGTCTCTTTTCAGATCTTCATCCCTTCAATAACTCTTCACTTGGGCACTAGCAGGGCTTTTCTTTCGGTCCCCATTAGTGAAAGTCGGTTTTCTCGGGGTACTCCCCCCCACACACCATATTCTTAGGCATTGGATCTATAGATCCCAGCCATGGCACTTGGATCCACTGATCCCCGCCAGGCCCTGTAAAGGCCCGTTTGCTTCAGTTTGTTTCGATAAATTGTTAACAATTACTGTCGACTTGCTCCTTCTACAAGATGAACCGGCCTCTGCTACGCCTTGGACTTGCCTTCACTTCCGCCCACTTGCCTCGCCATCATCTGTGTGTGTGTGGGTATATATATTTATCTATTTATATTATTTTTTCATTATTTATTTATTTGTTTTTTATTATTCTATTAATTTAAATTTAGTATTTATTTATTTAATTCTTAATTATTTATTCGCCCATATGGCTCATTAAAACGATGACCTCTCATTGAACTTCTAACCACTAGCCTCGAGCAGGGTGAAGAAGGATTGCTAATCTTCGAGTATCTCTGATTATTAATTATTTCTTCTGAAATAATTAAGTTCAAATCAAAATAACTGCCAAAGATAAATAAAAAACATGTAATCGACTACTGAAAATTTCGATAATTTTTTTACTACCTTAATTGTATAGATTCAGAAGAACATCTGTCTAATAATTTAGGTTTTGATTAGTTTTGATAACTCTTACCACACCATATTTGTTACCGATGAAGAATATCACAAAAAAAAAAAAATTCGTTGGAAAATGAGTATTACTTTTTTTTCTCAACAAAAAAAATATATAAAGATATTTGTTGTTAGTAAATTGTGTTGTGGTAGAGGATAAGTAGGATCAGAGATTATATTTATTAAGTTTTCATAGAATTATTACTTCACTGCCAGTTGCAGCTGCAATTATTCTTTTATACAGTAATTAGTGGTATATCCTGAAATACTTTTCTATATGAACAGAATTCGATAAAAACAGTAATCCTCAATGGTTTCTTGAAAGATGTTGCACTGATTAACTGGAGATAGATTAGTGTTCTTTTAGTCTAGACTGAAACACAAAGTAAGTAATATTATCTTATCAAAGCACGCCAGTTATGAAGAGTAGAAGTAAAAGCCAATTCAGTAATAAATATAGGTGATTAAATATGATGTTTTACTCCATTACTTATAAAGATTAAAAAAACGTGGTTTTATCAGTTGGGTACCCTTGCTGTTAGCGATATTTTCCTCCATAATCTCAATCATATTAGGTCGTCAATAAATTAATATCGGGTTTTGGAACACTTTCATTAACCACCCCCCAAAAAACGTACATCACATATAATAGTTAAACGAATCGCCTAAACATAAGTTAGTGTAGCTTATATAATGTGTAAAGTTTAGTATACTCTAATACCTTATAGTTATGGCACACGACGAGACACACATTCGCCATGTAATGCTGTTTGAATACAAGAAGGGAAACAACGCTTATGTAACCACAAAAAATACCAAAGAAGTTTATGAAAATGTATTGAACGTTCGTAAGTGTCAACGAT
>NW_013666571.1:338266-343639 GCF_000517525.1 Limulus polyphemus | reverse complement strand
TATCTAAGGAATATGGGAAAACTCCGTAAAGAAGGTGCCTCACGAACTCTCCGATGATAATCATTTCCAACGTGTGAACGTTGCTTCATCTCTCCTGGCGCGTAATGCGCGTGAACCATTTTTGGACAGATGAAGAAAAATGGATACTCTATGCGAATATTCCAAAAACAATGGCTCAATCCTAGACAAAACCACTTCTGACCCCAAAACCCGTACTCCATCAACAGAAAGTGGTGCTTTGCATTTGGTGGGACATCAAAGAAGTAATTCATTTCGAACTCCCCAATCCACAACGAACTGTAAATGCAGAGATTTATAATCAGCAACTGGAACGTTTAAATCAAACCCTTCATCAAAAACGCCCTTCACTCGTCAATCGGAAAGGTGTTTTTCTTCTCCACGACAATGCACGTCGACGTGTGGCACGTTTAACGTAACAAAAGATTATGGAGTTGAGTTGGGAAGTTCTCCCCCACCCACCATAATTTCCAAATATGGCACCATCAGATTACCATCTTTTTCGTTCGCTGCAACACAATCTTAATAGGAAAACGTATGCAAATGTGAAAGGTGTTAAAGAGGACATCGACATGTTTTTGCTTCAAAGACAAGTGATTTCCTTAATCAGGGCATTAATAATCTGATTGTGAGATGGAAAAGCATCAGTGATAAGAATGGAAACTATTTCATTTAATAAATGTTTTGTTTTGATATAAGTTGTTCGGGTTTTTTCATCTAAAAAAGTAACATTAATTTCCCGACGACCTAATACATACGAAGTCAACAGTGCAAAACAATCTTTATGATGAAAATGGTTTAATAAAAATAATTAAAATACACATATTCAACATTTTAACCAGCATTGTTAATTAAAGCACTATTAAAGAAAGAATAAAGTAGGTAACTTACAAAATTTCGTTAAAACACGTGCTCTACTCTGTGATACTCCTACGTACAGCAGACATTCAGGCTTGTTTGTGCATCTACTCAGTTACTAAGGCGAATAGTTAAAATAATGTTTAGGTAGATATGAGGTTTGTTTTCATGAAAGATGACTATCATTTAAATAATTATATTCAGAATGAAATGTTCTTGATAGAAAATATACAATAAACTTTAAAAATACAAGAATATTATACTACCTTCTTATCTATCTAACTATCTTCATACATTTAGGAATGACATTACTATTTTCCGAAAAATATATCCAATATAATTTTTTTAGTTATATCCTTTATATGGAAACTTTGTGAAAACTCGATCTGATTTTGCACAGTTTGCTTCTTTGTTTCAGAGTTTTTGGCATGAAGTTGCACAAAGGCTTATAGAAGAGCCGACCTTAATTTTGAATTTATAGGTTAGATGAGAGGCAGCTCTTGGACTGTTCTTATTTAACCGAATAGTATGGTTTGATCGTCACTTTTATAGCTCTCTGTAGGTCTGAAGGTATTTAGCGCATTTTTGCTGCAATTGACAGTGAACCATTATGCCTCATGTTCACTTTAAGTGCCCTAACAAATGAGCGACTTCAGTCTCGTTAAGTGCTGGTGCACCTAATCATCAGTAATCTTATTAGCCATTATAAATTTCATGTCATAATATTATATTTTTATATCAATAAAGCGCATGATTTTCTAAACCCTGTATTCTTGTTAATATATATTTATCTAGTGAAAGAACGAAACAACTATGCTACTTTCGTAAGTATTAGATTGGTTAACTTTTGTAAGGGTAAATTGTTAACTATTTTCATAAAATCCAGTAAAAGTTATTTGGTTTTTAGTTCGTGCTCACTTGTTGTTATTAGTGAACAGTCAGTTTTCAGGGGAGGATTGTGGATTACAATCGGCTCGGGAAACTTATTCTTATATTGGCCCTCAAATAAAATCGGGGGGAGGGTATGGGTTCTTAAAATAACTGGGTGCTGCATAGTCTATAATATGTACTGTTGCGTCTCCGTTTGTTAATTAATTTTCCTTAAATTCGTTCCAACGAAACTTTAGCGACACAAGTCCTTTCTTAAATAAAACTGGTTTATTCTTTCCGAATACAACTTTACGATACACTTAATTTCAACAGTCGCTCTATAACAACGCTATAACTCACGTGGCCAACAATATTTTGTCCGCAATTACTCATTGCCCCCCACCCCCGTCGCTTCGTGGCCGGTCTTATATATACAAGACTACACTGTATCTAGTAATCTCCCGACAATTCACGAAGGTTCGAAAAGGACGTGGCGTGATACTAATCACGTGACCTCGCTAACGCAACAGTACTATTACTATTCTTTTAAATTTACAAATTAAATCAAAAGACACTGTATAGGTTTTTCATTTACAACCCAACGTTTATTACTTTTATAGCCAGTCTTAGTAAAGTATAAACCTATATGACCATAAAGATATATCAACTAAAACTAATTCACCCAATAATAATTTTAAAAGCCTAATTACCCGTTTATCGCACTACCACCC
This sequence comes from Limulus polyphemus, assembly GCF_000517525.1. NCBI lineage: Eukaryota > Metazoa > Arthropoda > Merostomata > Xiphosura > Limulidae > Limulus > Limulus polyphemus. The sequence continues at coordinate 341,162 of NW_013666571.1, read as the reverse complement.
TACTTCTGTGCAGCGCTTTAAGAAATTTGGCACACGATTTAAATAGTTTTCAAGTTTTTCGATGAACCACTGGCTCACCTTAAATTGTCCCGGCGGCCAAACCCGTCCCTGTATTGTTTTGAAATTTTTATTAGTATTTATAATTTTAAAAGTTAAAAAATACGTGTTTAAAATATCAGCAGAAATGACAAACTCTTAAGTTTTAGGACCTCTTTATGTATAACAGAAGCACCATTATTTTTAAACATTTTTTCAAGTATAAGACGTTAGAGTTTGAATGGTAAACATTTATAATCTGACGGTTTCTGCATATCATAGTGATGGTTAAAGTCTATTGTTTTTCCAAAGCAGAAAAGGAAAAAGATATGGTGAGAGTTAGATAAAGTATAGCGCAAATAGTTTACTCAGATGTTTTTATCACTATATTCTGAACGTTCAAGTACACTATATTTAATTGACATTCTATTTTTCCATTTAAACTATATAAGTACCAGGAGCCAGTATTTTTTTTATAGAATAGAATCTTGTTGACTGCTCGAAAGGTAGAAACTTTAGAATCTATATATCTAAAGCACAAAAATCTGTGTGTCTGTCTGTTTGTCCGTTATCTAACTAGTCCTGGTCACTGGGCCACTCTCAACCAAACTTTGTGGAATGACAGTTTGGGACAATGGATATGTTAATGGGGTGTTTACAACCCCCTCCACCCCCATTATTGCTGTTATTATCATTTGTTATATTTGACGCGAGTTTACGTTAATTACATTAATAGATGGCGCCACGTCCTTACACACAAAATAATATTAAAATTTCTATTGCACAACATACATAAAGTGTCGGAGAAAGGCACACAAACGTCTTATATGAGATATCTCAGAGAGTGCGCCAGCACTTTCTAAAGGAATGCAATGAAAAAAAAATGGCCGCCCCCATTGAAATAATACATAAACTCAGCTGAAGTTTCTGCACCTATAGCCACCATAAGGCTGATATGAAAAGGCATTTCTTGAGTTATATCCATTTCCTACTTTGACCCGTGACACACTTCTACGGTCAATGACCGTCTATTAATTAATGACGTGAAACACTGTGGAAGGGCATTAAGAGCTGGGTGTTGAAAGCGGGTAACATAAAGCACCCCTATTGCTACAACTTTGGACGCTACCTCTACAAAGTCACCCTGGCCATCACACAGTAGATATCATGTTTTAAGTATATATATATTGAGTTGTTAAAGCTTATACAAAACTTTTGGTGATGTAATAGTGAATACTGTAATAATATGTTTTGTTATAAATAAGTTGTGTGAAAGTTAGAATTTATTGTGTTATTTATCATAGCATCCACCCCCACATTTTAAAGTTCATAACCCGGACAAAGAACATTAACATGCCCCTTGTTCCAAACTCTCATCCCACAAAGTTTGGTTGAGATTGGCCCAGCGACCCAGGAGAAGTTAGATAACGGATACACAGATTTTTAGTACTTTATGTATATAGATATTATTCTTTAACAGCTATGATTGAAACGTTGAAAGATGAAGAAGCATTAAAAACCAATAGACCTAAAATTTGTGATGAAAATCTCATAAACTTTATTTTTTTCCTTTACATTCCTCTTTATTTGTCCATTTCGGTTTCAAAATCAGAGGCATGTAAAAAAAATTCTGATCCATCTTCCAAAAGTATCCGATGAAGAAAAATTTTGTACAATATTAGAACTCGTTTGGATGAAAAGAAAAAAAATCTCTGAAACTCTGTTTATATTTACAGCATAATACTTTAAGAGTTGCAGTTTAAAGAAAATACTATTACTAATATCTTGAAATGGAGCGAAATAATAAAAATAAATATTCAATCATTATTATTCAGAGTTATTCAATGATGTCAATTTGGTATCGTAAGTCTTCCAACTGGCCAGAACGTTTAACTAAACACATATTAAGGTCGATATTAAATGTCACCTACTACCCACCTACTGATAAGTAAAATAAATCAATCATATATTTAATTGGGGAGTAAACATTGTGACGTAGAACTTTGGTTAAGAGTTGGTGAACCTGTTCTATGATTTCGCGTAATTGAATTGCAAAATATAAGTTTTCTAAAATGTTTCAATATCTACATATTACGTACGAACACATAGTCACTGAGAGTTTAGAAAATGAATGGTTTTATTAGCAAAGTTTTTCAAATTTAATAAAATTCTTAAAAAATCAATATATTAATTATTTTCTTGACTATTAGTTGGAATAATCAGGAATTGTACCAAATAAATTACAGTTTTATGGAACGAGGATAAGCAGTTGGTTTCGGGTTGGCAATAAATATCCTGATTTAAACCAAAATAGTTAATCTAAGCTTCTTTTTTTTTATCAAAAGTGTTTTTAGTTCAGAATTTTCATGCAAAGTTAAAACAAAAGGTCTGTCTGCACAAAGCTGTCCCTTATGTTGAACTAGTAGACGAAATTAGAGGAAACTAGTCAATAGCACCCACCACCAAGTCTTGAGCTACCATTGTCCGACAAAGTGTTTTGTGGGAAAGGGCCTCGAACCCTAATTTTGAAGTGATAGACCAGAAGGAAGTAGCTAGTCAGTACAACCCACCGTCAACTCTTGGGCTATTCTTTACCAACAAATAGGGGATTGGCTGCCACATTACAACGCCCCCACGGCTAAAAGGCCGAGCATGTTCGGTGAAAGAGTTTGATAGCCCTAACTACCAGGCCATGCCATGCCCCATGTTTTTGAAATGTTTTTGAACTAAGTCTTTTGAGAGCTTATGATGAATTCTTGTTTTTTATATATCAATTTTTGGCCCGGCATGGCCAGGTAGATAAGGCGCTCGACTCGCAATCTGAGGGTCGCGCGTTCGAATTCCCGTCCCACCAAACATG
>NW_013666571.1:323796-337334 GCF_000517525.1 Limulus polyphemus | reverse complement strand
ACTTTTCGAAAGCGCGCGGGTTATAGGGTTTTTTATCGTCTTTGTCAATGTCTATCATTCGTATTTGTAAAGACGAGTAGTCTTAATTTTCACTTAGAAATTAAACACGAAACTGTTACATTTTGTATAGATTCTTGTGAAATTATAATGTTAGCGAAGCGAATTTATCTCTCCTTTTCTGCTTCAGTCATCCATATCCACAAACTGAAAACGAGAAATGTAATTAGATTCTCAATTAAACGGACATTATACTGAGTGAAAGTCTGAGTTACCATGAAAAATAAGCTTAACTTGTTTGGCTATGCAGAGTAGAGAAGGTCAGATACTGTGCCTGACCCATCTTGGCGTAAAACACTTGTCCTACACATCAGATACTACTCTGGGCTAGGAATGAAGCAGAAAAACAAAAGTAATGTTACAACAAAATACATACATTATTTTTGTTCATGTATTTTTTACATTTTAAAGGATGTATTAAGTCGCTTTTGCCTTCCAGTGGTACAGCGTATGTCTGCGGACTTACAACGCTAGAAACCGAGTTTAGATACCCGTGGTGGGCAGAGCACAGATAGCCCATTTGTAGTTTTCTGCTTAACTTCAAACAAACAAGTCGCTTTTATATTTCATAATACATACCTAAGTTCAGGTTGGTCTACATATCTATTTTATGACTTAATTAATGGGTAACCTTGCTTAGTCAAAGCCTATAATAACATTAAAACTTAAGAGTAAACTGGTTATAACCGGTTTAACTATAACTTAACTTGGCAACAGAGCTTTCCTCTCTCAAACAGTTATAAAAGTAGCTAGGGCCGGGCGCGACCTTTTAAGGTGCTGTACTGTGAATCAGAAGATTCCTTGTTCCCGTCTCATTACCACAAAATTGCACTCCGAATTTTTGGGCTGTGCGTGAGTTATTAGATGACGATCAATCCCAATACTGTATTAAAATAACCCTAGAGTTGGCGATGGGTGCTGTTGATTAGCTGCCTTCTCTCTAGTCTGACAAATCCATTTTAAATTAGAGACGGCTCAGAGGTCTTTTGTGTTGCTTTGCACTAATATTTGTAACAAACAAACAAGCAGACACAAGTAGGTTCTGTATTGGATGGTATTATATTAGTGCAAGGTAAGTTTTATTGGTTTTTGTTTTGGTACTATATTAGTGCAAGGTAAGTTTTATTGGTTTTTGTCTTGGTACTATATTAGTGCAAGGTAAGTTTTATGGTTTTTGTTTGGTACTATATTAGTGCAAGGTAAGTTTATTGGTTTTTGTTTTGGTACTATATTAGTGCAAGGTAAGTTTTATTGGTTTTTGTCTTGGTACTATATTAGTGCAAGGTAAGTTTTATTGGTTTTTGTTTTGGTACTATATTAGTGCAAGGTAAGTTTATTGGTTTTTGTTTTGGTACTATATTAGTGCAAGGTAAGTTTTATTGGTTTTTGTTTTGGTACTATATTAGTGCAAGGTAAGTTTTATTGGTTTTGTTTTGGTACTATATTAGTGCAAGGTAAGTTTTATTCATGTTTTGGTTGTTTTTTTTTACCACCAATGGTTCTGCTCAGATAGCCCATTATGTAGCTTTGTCCTTAAACAAAAAACAAAGAAATCGTTGTTTTTAGTTACAGTTTATATATGTTATATCAAGTATACACGTAAATCAAGTATATTGTATGTAAGGTAGGCTGGTCATAAAGCAGGTTAGTCTAACTGGTGGCCCTAGGCCGCATGTGGTCCACCACTGAATTTATGAGATCCGCGTTCTTACTTGCTAAGTTTCAAGTTTATGAATTTTAATTAACTTGAATACATTTGGTTCACTTTAATCTAAGGTATTATCCGTCTCACTTACATAGTGAGTGTGTAAGATGAAGCCCTAGTTACTCAGGCTGCTGTGGCACACACCTTTATATATTTTCATATTCGTTGACTTTGAACATATAATCCCTCGTGTAAAGAACTCATTAGGTCAAATTTCATTTAGAATATGCTCTGCTAAAACTGTAATGATATACAGAGTATACAAATATAACTAATTGATATTCATAGCACTTTCTACTTTATTTTTTCTACATCTGTCTGATTATTTGAGAAACAAAAGAGAATCCCCAACAGCCGCAGCACTTGAAATTCTTTTAGACAGGATTATAGTAAATTAATCTATGAGACCTTTTTCTTCCTTTTTATTAGCTATACATTTGTGGGCCAGCAATACAAAGCGTGGGACGCGCGTATGCCCGATTCGATTTTATTACTCATCAGGACCTTTACCAGCCTACTCTCAAATTGACATTATTTTAGGCAGGATTAGAGTAAATTAATCCATGGGACGTGGTCAAATACATTAATCGAAAAAGTTTGACCTCTTGAGTCCAAAACTGTTTGACAAGACAGAAAATGAAGGTCCTAGAGGTGCTGAAGATGCAGGGACAGTGTCCTTCACAAATTATCATTTCCCAATCATCCTAAGTACTGGGTGTAAAATTATTTACCCCCCTATCAACCTCAACAATCATACCTTTTTAAAGGACAAGAATTATTAAAATCTACCCTTTCAGACATAAGACAAAAAACGAAAAAAGAAAAGAAATATCGGTAGTCTGGTGTCACAGATAGAGTTTCAATCAGCTATCTACATAAGATTATACATTTAGCTAAATACATAATAATAAGATTACATAATAGCAAGATGTGCTACAAGTTTGTGCACAGTAATGAGCAAACATTCGCTTCATATTCTTTAAAAATTTTATACCTCATAAATTTGGAATCAAGAGGTGTTTAACTACTGTAAAATGATGAAAAGGTTGAAAGTAAAATAAGATAAACTTCCATATAGTAGCACAGAACTAAATGGCATTTTAAAATCAAATATTGAAATACATGTTTTTGTTTTAAAAATGACTTGCTTTCTTTTGTAATGTGTTTTGTTTTTGAAATTCGCGCAAAGATACACGAGGGCTATCTGCGCTAGCCGTCCCTAATCTAGTAGTGTAAGACTAGAGGGAAGGCAGCTAGTCATCACCACCCATATAACGCCCCCACGGCTGAAAGGGCGAGCATGTTTGGTGTGACGGGGATTCGAACCCGCGACTCTCAGATTGCAAGTCGAGTGCCGTAACCACCTGGCCATGCCGGGCTTTTTTTTGTGAGGTACTGTTTTGTTCGTTCCCCAGTGTCTCAGAGGTAAGTCTATAGGCTTACAACAGTAAGTAAGAAACCAGGTTTTAATACTCTTGGTAGGCCCAGCACAGATAGCTCGTTGTGTACCTTTGCCCTTAGCAACAAACAAAAATACTTTTGTTCGTCAGGTTTTTTTTATTTTGTCTAAAAATCCATTAAAAAAATTTCATTTTAAAATGCTTATTACATTAATGATAATCATTAGGAAAACATAATAACACTCCAAAAATTAATTAGTTGTATTTATGTCTTCCTCCATAGGGAGGGAAACATATTGTACTTTCGGTGCATCTTTCTTCTTTTTCTAAGACAATTACGTTCGGATTCATTTGCATTATTTGAAGTGTTGTTAGATATTTTGCCCAAAGTATAGTTCAAAACTAGAAAGGCCAACATCCGCAAAAGAATGTAATATGTTTATCTCATTCACCTCATTCGATAAGATATTCAGCATGCTGTAGATGTTAAGAGTGAATGAGATTCAAGGCAGGAGAAAATAGCATAAATTACAACAATCAGAGGTTGAATACGCTGTACAAAAACGATTTTGGAGCTTCTACACGTTATGGCAGTGCGTGTCACCACGTGCAATCATGCTCTGTCTCTTGAGCGTGTATTTTGACTTAGCCTTGCAGTACAGTCTATATTGTAAAAGGCTCCATCTTAAGAACGGTATGAACAAAATATACCACTCTACCTTGTGGGCTTTCCATAATCCATCTATTGTAAGAGGATGATAGTTTTCCTTTCCCCATTTTGGTATTCTGGCCACACTGAATTCTATAGGTATGACAATTTTACCCTTATGTCTTCATATACAATATCATGAATAGCTATTTTATTTTCCAGTTGATTGAGGTGTGTGACAGTTGAACGGATATGTTGTGGAAACAACATGTGTACACATGAATTGTGTTGTTTATTCAGGAAATCCTTCTTGATTTTGTTGCATACTGTTACCTGAGTCACATGGATGGCTTTTGCCACCAACCTTTGTGTTCGTGGTTTATCACCTGTTACAAAACGCTGCACTTTTCTAACCACGCTGGTGTATGACTTGTTACAGATTTCTTTCTGGATAGCCCTAGTTCCCCAAGTTGTTCCATATTCCTGTGTTTTGTAATTCCATTAAGTGCAAGAGATGTATCCATAGAATCATGGATTTATATATCTCAATCTGAAGACATGTTTATGATCTTAGTGTATCAATATTTTGTGTTGTTACGCGCCCTTCCAAAACACGATCCATATTTTTTGTATGCAAAATAATGTCAAAATTTAGTTCTGATACATTTCGTTCCTTCGCATCTTTATAGCGACTTGTTTGTTTGTATATTCAAAATAATTTTAGTATAACATACTTCAACATCTGTATATACTTCAAACTTTAGAGGGACAAATACTTAACACAGTATCAAATTGTGAGAGTGGTATTGAACCATATTAAATTGTGACTTCATGTTATGTAGGATAGTCAATTCCCGCATAAATAAACACATTCGTAATGGCAAAAACTTTACTGATAATGTTTAGACAAACAACTTACAAGGCTTATTCTTCGACACTATATATACAATTTAACGTATTTTGTAAATCAAAACACTATCAATAACAATCCCCTGTAACATTTACAATGCTGCTAGGTTCAGAGCTCCATATTACATACATTGTAAATTTCTTTTAACTTTGACCCCCTGTGAAATCCAAAGAAGGGCACAAACTCCAAATATATCTGCTCAAGTCTGTGAATATTGTCGCAAAGTATCTTTATGCAAATTCTCATCTATATTGATTGACATATAGTGGAATGACAAACCAAAACTCCTTATTCTTTGAAATATTTCGACCCTTGTAAAATCGCAAGAAATTCACGAATACCAAATCTGTCTTATTTCAGTTTGTGGGGGGTTGTCGCAAGGTATCGTTGTACTAAGTATCATATAGATTGATGGAAATTTAAGGATGCTGAAGACAAAAATATGTTTTAATAATGTTTGACCTTTGACACCTCTAAAATGGGAACGGAGCCTAAATAAATAATATAAATAAAAACACTTCTTGGAGTATTGAACCAAGGTATATGACCTCTAAGTTTCAAGACAATCTGTTTAGAAATAAAGAAATGGAGCACAGTTGTAATAGTAGGAAAAAGAAAAAGAAGAAAAACACACAAACAAGTTGAAATACAATATGTCCCCCTCCACATGGTGAAAGATACCCTTAAGACTCATAGAATTTTTGAAGTTCCTCTGAAACTATAAAGCGCTTGTGAAATTTTGCATTGAAATGAACTATGTCTATTGCAATGTAATCTACTCTTACTTAATTTATAAGAAATTTCAATGTAGTAAACATTTAAGCCTACTCGATATCAAATATTAGCGTCAATACAATGGATTCAACTCCAGAGTCTGAGAGTTATTTATCAGGTAACCGGTTAGTAACTCCGTTCATTCAACCATAACTATAAGTAATGGAACTTTAAAAGATTAAATATGTTTGAGAATATAATTGAATTATAATACTTACCTGTTTTAAATGATTTACAAAATACATCATTTAGATATGTTACAGTGGTGTAGGAAGGGGTTGCAAAGTGAGCTTCGCTAGATATGCAGATTTTACAATGAGAGATTGAAAGTATAAAGAGCTGCTAGAAGCAGCTCCGGACCGGCATTGCCAGGTGGTTAGGGCACTCGACTCGCAATCTGAGGGTCGCGGGTTCGAATCCCTGTCACAACAAAACATGCTCGCTTTTTCAGCCGTGGGGGCGTTATAATGTGACTGTCAATCCCACTATTCGTTGGTAAAAGAGTAGCCCAAGAGTTGGCGGCTATCTGCGCTAGCCGTCCCTAATTTAGCAGTGTAAGACTAGAGGGAAGGCAACTAGTCATCACCACCCACCGCCAACTCTTGGGCTACTCTTTTACCAACGAATAGTGGGATTGACCGTTTTCGCGCAAAGCTACACGAGGGTTTCAAAAACAAACAAACAATATCAATTTTTTTCAAATGTTGATAGTATCTTTGTGTGCTGTCATATCAGCTTCAGTTTAATAATATCAGTGACATATCTGTTCCATATGTGAAGTTAACTACTAATAGTACGCGTCTGCACTGCAGACATAAAATCTTATTCTATACAGAATTGGAATCTTTTAATCTGAACGGCACCTTCGATCCATAGCTCGACAGGTCAAATACTGTGACACGACCGACTTCTTGTTTTAACGAGATTTAACACCGCAATAGACTGATTTCTACTTGATTACTTTTACGTAAGTGCAAAATATTTCTTTTGAAAGTAACACAATGATGATATAAATTTAGCAAAAAGATCTTGTACTTAAAATTTTCCAGCATATAAGGTGCTTAGCACCTTCCTCTTTTTTTATTTTTTCTATTTTATCCGTTATCGTTAATGCTTTGAAGCGTCAGCAGATGCTTTTGGAGTGCTGGATAGAAAAAAAATTGCAAGGTCTACTACACTTCATGAGAATGAAAACGTTTTATTTCTCCGACTGCAATTTATGGCGTTTAAAAATTAAAGTTATTATATAATTGAGGAAAAACAAGACAATTGTACGTTTCACAAATACATCATTTATTGCGACCATCGTTTCGCCGTAAAGTGCATCAGTTGTTATACCATAAAAGGCTAATCATATAAGGCTATATTTTGCATTGAAATACAAGTTTAAAAGCAAACAAATATTGAAACTTTCATCAACCCCTCACCCTTGTACAAAGAAAATGTGAGATTGGTGGACCAATTGAAATAGGTACTGTGCATGAAATACTGAAATTGTTTATGTAGTACAGGAGACTTTGTAGTTTTAAGTAACACAGTAATGTGTTCCCCCGGTGGAACAGCGACAAGTCTACAGATTTACAACGCTAAAATCAGGTGTTCGATTCATTTCGGTGGACACACCAGCTAGCCCGATGTGGCTTTGTTATTAGAAACACCCACACACAATAATGTTGATTATATAACTACAAAAAGAAAATATTATAGAAACGATAAACAACATTTCGGATTATATTTCATTTTTAACCACAAATGATATGGTGTTTTGCCTCGTAATTGGTATGAAACATTGAGGAAAAGCTGCTAAAAAGTAATACTAAAGATTACGATGAATAGGCATGAAAACTTTCTCTCTTTTTTTTAAAGAATATTCGTGTACTTTTTTATTTATTGTCTGTTTACAAATCTTTTTTATTCGTGCTTACCTTTAACTTTTACATGTTTATTTTGATATGTCATTTATAAATACAAATTGAGAAAATCCATAAACTATCTTTTATTCATTATCTATTTTCAAACCTTTTCTTTAAAGTTTATATTAGTGTTTAAAATGATTTTTATGTGTTTGTTTTTATATGCAATTAAGATGAAAAACTTGGATAAATGATAACAAAGAATAAATTGACACGTTTAAACGAATTTTTTCTAGTTTATTTTGCGCGACGTTTCAAGCAGACGTCCTTCGTCAGGCAGTAAACACTGTGTTACAATAGAATAATTTGTAAGGCTAATTCCATTGTAACACGACGGTCTTTACTGCTTGACAAAGGGCGTCTACTCGGCCCCCCAGTGGCACAGCAGTAAGTCTGCGGATTTACAACGCTAGAAACCAGATTTCGATACCCGTGGTGGGCAAAACACAGATAACCAATGTGTAGTTTGTCGCACAAAATAAACTAGAAATAGTTTGTATTTAGACGTGTCAGTTTATCATCATTTATCCTTAGTATGTAAATTATTATAAAGCACTGAGGAAAAACTCTCTCTTTATCCCTCTTTTTAATATAGCAGAGTTAACTTAACTAATGTTTGCTAATGTTCAAAGCTGACGTTAACACTACAACGACATGGTGAGACTTCAAACATACTCAAATCTCTCTATAAAAAGTTGTACATCAGGACATCTGTCCAAACAACGATTTCATTTGTCGGTCTGATAGTTTGTCCTACAAACATATTGAAATATTTCCTGGCATGGTGATAGGTCGGTATTCCATTTCTAAGACTATATTCGAATAGAATTAATCAAAGTGTCATTGCAATGAAACTTCTTATATAAAGACACTTTTTTTCAGCAGACTGCATTGAATTATACGAGTAGTTGAAGGATCCTTAAAGATCTTCTAAAAAGATCAACATACAGATAGGCAACGTTTAGAGCTGTGTTCTTCTCAATACCAGCAAATTTAGAATGGCATTGGTTCTAAAAAATGCTGAAAATTTTTTACAAGTTGTCCAATTTTCATGCGAACTTGCAATAAGTTTATTAATATGAAGTTGGCTTGCACTTCTTTTGCAAAATACAGAAACATTTAGATACTTTGGCAATATATAAAACAGGTACAGCTGTGTCAGTACTATTTATAATTGAAACTTAAGAATGCGTGTAAAATGCATACTTGGTATGGAACACATGCCTCTTCATGTATGCAGGATAAAGTAGAAATAAAAATTGCAGATGAATCATCTATGAGGACTATGAACACAAGTCTAATGTCCTTCAGAACTCCTTCATGAAAAGTGTCTGCTCAGGGTCCTATACGTAGGAAGAATAGTCTGTCGAATAGTTCTGGTGATAGTCTGCCATGTTTGCCTTGTTTACTCCACTGTTTTAAAATCTGTAATCCATGAACGTGAGTAGCAATTGTATCAGATTTGGTTCACCTTTTTCTACTTACATTTCAATGTATCGATCAACAAGCAAACACAAACCCTCCAAAAAACAAAGACAACCTAGTCACTTGCACTATCCCATATATAGAAAATATTAGCATACCGCTATCAAAAACTTCGAAAAGACTAGCACATAAATATAACCTTAGATTCGTTTTCACCCTTGGAATAGAAATTAAACACATGTTAAGAACATTATATAACGAACCCACCCCACCAGAAAACACTTACAAAATAAGTTTACCAGTTGCCCAGCCTTACACATAGGTGAAACAGGACGTAACTTGAAAATCAGGTTAAAAGAACACTAAAAGCCCCCTTTCCAATGCTTGAGCATATGAATAAAACCAAACACAGATTTTCTGAACAGAATGTCACGGTACTACAGCATGAGCTAGACATTAATAGAAGAAAAGACAGTTTGGTTTAAATTTCGCACAAAGGGCGAACATGTGTGGTGGGATGGAAATTCGAACCCGCGACCCTCAGAGTGCGAGTCAAGCTCCCTAACCACCTGGCCAGAAACAAAAAGAGAAGCTTTATTAATAAAAATCAAACAATCTCACAATTAACAAATACCCAGGCAAATCTCTATATGTCTTTGATCGTCATTTCTCCACACATTCCTAATCTCATGCAAATGTTTTTTGCATAAAATATTCCATAGTTTTTTATATTTATTCACTTTCGTTTTTTTTTCTGTTTAGCCATAAATAAATAATTTGTCAATTCACGCTGATTGGTATGTACATACACAAGCAACCACTATCAATTCTAGAATTTAAATACACTAGCAGAAACGCTGCCCTGAGGGCGACTGTTTGTGCCAGTAATTATTAATCGTAGCATTCGCACCTAATTCTGAAAAAAGTGAACATTTCCTAAAAAAAATGATTTTTTGGGGGGAAGTACTACACGGGAAAAGTGTCCGGATTGTGTTATTTAGTCATACGCAACTCATTGCATCAAAATGATTCAATGTACAGAGCTCAAAATTGTCATAATTTTTTCTGATATAAACTGCAAAGTGGTACCGTTTATTGAAAAAAATAACAGTTTTTTAAGTACTTCTTTTAAAAAGATATAATTAAACTCTCACGTGCAGTCTTAGTGAAAAGTTGTGTTCTTGTTGTGGGGAGAGTACTTTTACTTAAAATTATGTTATGTTATAAAGGAATGGTTGTTGTACATATCACAGTTATTCTTCTAATTTTCTGATTCTTGAATACTCAAAGTATGAAAATTTATGGATTTTTCTTTGTGGTGCCATTCAATAGATTGCATAGGAGTTTTGGTTACATACATAGATACTGAAATACACGCTACATCCATTATAGAAATATTGTTAGCTTGTTGAATATTGATTTAAATACTAAAATGTTTTTTACCGTTAAAACTTGTGTACTTGAAAATGATCGCATCAGTGATAAAAACGTCGTACCTGTTCTAAAAACCAGTCTTACTTTCTGTAAAAGCGGTAAATTGTAATGAATTATACTTAGTCAGTAAGTAAACTCAAAATGAAACTATTAGTCCTGTACTAAGTTGAAAAGAGCTTGTTGATCCAGAATAGAAGTTTCTAAAATGTTTTCCGTTGTATTTTATAACAAAAGACAACCTGAGGCAACGTTTGACGACAATTGTGGGTCATCAATGAAACATAGATTCACACATTTCTTGAATTGATGCTGTAATTTGGAAACGATATCATCGTCTCAGGACAGTGTGTTCTGCTAAAGATCCTCAGAATACGTAGCGTTAATGTTCATTCCAAGCAGAGCCCAAAAATGACAAAGAAATTATGTTTTGTAGTGTGTGGTGAGTATCCAGTGAGGCACACTCTGCCTTATTAAAAAATCCAACAATATCACCACTCTCTTGTTGTCTCTGTTTAGTGTTTGTTCAAAAACTTGGTTAACTAGTATTTGGGCGAACTTTTTCTTGATATTCCAACTATAAAGTCACCATCCACGAAGTGCTGATCGATACTTGCTGCCTTATCTGCAAGATCCATTATTTGTGCATAATTTAGAGTAGTATACAATGAGTCTTCCGGTGGGGCAGCGGTAACTTTACGGACTTACACCACTAAAATCCTGGGTTCTATTCCAGCGATGGACACAGCAGATAGCCCAATGTGACTATGTTCCAAAAACAAATAAACTGAAGCATACCATGAATAGTTATGTTTGCAAAACACAAACTAATGCGGCAGCATTGACCTTAACGATGACTATACATAATCCAGTTTTTAAATATTTCTGCTCTATTAAAAATTAAAAGAGAGTCTACCATTTCATGGAAACATTTGAAACTGAAATGATGTATCCTTGGTGTAAGTGTCTCAACTCTAGAAGAGGATCTAGCAGGTCAGAAAGGTCTTCTACTGCCTTAAAAGTGGCTGAAACAGTTTGAACTTTAAAATAATCACAAACAGTTGTGATTGTTGAGTTTATGGTGTCCTTGTTTTCTTGTGGTAATTTATCATGCAATAATCTTTCAAGGGCTTCAGGTGCTCATTTATAGGTTCGCACAGTTATATTGTACGACCGTCCAGTCATGACACCTGGAACAGACTCCTTTACAAATGCCTCACTTTCTAACAGAAGCTTTTCAGAACCTCTGAATTTCATTCTCTTATCAAGGACACGAGAGAAAGCAAACAATATATTAAAGATGTCACTTCTAAGCACGAGGTTTTGATTTTTCATATGTCTTTTTAAGAGAAGTGACAACAGCTTTGCAATAAACTGCTTGATCAAGAACTTGTATAGTGTACATAATGTCAACTATTTTTGTGATCTTATCTGTAATGTCCAAAGCTTTGTAAATATCATATTGTGTTGATAAGGTGTCGGTAACTGGACAATAGCCTACTGCAGTTAACACTTGAAGGTCTGGAGTAGCTCTCGCAGTTATCCCAGTCAAGCCGGAAGACGCTGCTTCAATCTGGTGTAGTGACATCCTTACCAGCTTCAAGAGTAAATAACTATTAATAATATGTTACCCCCTAAGTGGCACAGCACTAAGTATGGGGAATTATAACGCTAGGAACAGGGTTTTGATATTCGTGGTGGACATAGCACAGATAGCCTTGTGTATCTTTGTGCTTGATTACAAACAAGCAAACTGATCAGTAGCTCAAAATTGGGGACGGCAGTAGCTTTACCATAAATACAAATATTCTTAACATTATGAAAAATCCGTGTTACGTTACAAACGCATACTATACCTTCTAAATATATGTTATACACACAAGTTACAAAAGATATATTACAAAAGAAATATATTTAAAAAATCCTATCAGGTCAAATAGGCTTAGAATTAAATTTCTCAGTAACCGGTAAGTATAAAATATATCAAGGTACAAAATTAGTTGCAGTTATTCAAAATTTAGTAGTAAATAGTTGAAAATGCTTACCACTAGAGTTGAGTATCTTATTGAAAATAAAAATTATAATTCAAACTAGTCAGAAAATTATAAACTGAATTATTAACGATAACCTTGCTGTTCACAGGGTTTTCGACAATAACTCCAATATAGTTTCACAAGTTCAGACTAGAACCTTTGTAAATTTAGGTTAAGTCTAACTAAAATAATGAATTCCGACAATTAGTTGCTATATTCAAAATACAGCAAAGTTTGCTATTTTGAAAATGTGGAAAACACACGAATTGGACTACTGTAAAATAAAATCCGCCATTAAATATTTTCACGCTGTTCAAAAAACGTTTTATAACAAATAATCGTACATATTTTATTGTAATAAATTACCAGTATTGCCACTGCATACAATAAGTGGTCACATTAGTGGCAGCGGCAGCAACGGTAAGCCCAATCACAAAACAATTTCAGCAGAGGTTGGGTACATGAAGAATTGTCTTAGACCACCACGATGGACGCTCAATTATGCGGAACTCCACATCACTGAGTACATCCTTACTAAATTCAGAAAATCAAAAAAATCATTGACGAAGTAATTAATGTAATAGTATATTAGTGATACCTCATCCCTGATGCGCACTTTCAACACGTATGGCCAAATCTATATTCTGATCCGAAAATATCCGTATGTGATCGGATATCTGAAATCCGACATTCGAACAAAACTATTTGTAACATTCCTTTTGCTAAACAATCTTTTAACATGTTATGCTGAAAATATATTTATTTTTCCAAGTCAATGTTTAGAAACATTACGTCAGCGATGGCATTTTGTTTTGACATAACCACTCAGAAGACGTTTGAAGTACATATTCTGAGAGTCGTAAAACGTTATTTGGTATCTTTTATGCCCACACTGTCGTGTGAATTATTGATCTACAAGACGCTTTATTGACTGTTACAAAGTATGCTAAGACATTTTCAATGTTCCTTACTGAAATATATTCCTTGTTTGTATACTATCATTCTAGTTGGTAGGACTTACTAAAGTATGAACTGACAGAAACTTTATAACACTTTTCTCAAGTATTTCGCCTCATCAAAGGCGAATCTTGATTATCTAAAAATCTATTGAAACAAAGATTTATATTAGACATAAAATGATTTCTTAACAAATCGTTCCAGCACTTTCGCAGTTATCACCTTTTACTAAATATTTCAACAATCTAGGCGTAACACATAAAGAATAGTATTAACAAGACTAG